>NW_023270649.1:5346566-5406069 GCF_011800145.1 Mirounga leonina
TGTAAGAACAGACGTAGGGGGAAATGTAGGTGACTTTGGGTTTGGCAGTGAGTTTTCAGATGTAACACCAAAGGCCTGGTCTGTGAAAGAAACAGATTGCTGAGTGGGACTTCGTGAAAATTGGGAACTACTCCATGAAAGACACTTTTACAAGAATGAAACTGGAAGACACAGACTGAAAGAAAATATTTGCAAAACACATATCTGATAAAGAAATTACGTCCAAAATATACAAAGAAGTCTTAAAACTCAACAGGAACAACACAAACAGCTCAATTAGGGATTGGCCAAAATAATCTGAACAGACTCTTTACCAAAAAAAGATATACAAATCACAAATTGTCCAACACCTTTTTTTTTTTTTTTTAGGGAATAAAAATTAAAATGAGCTGTCTTACACAGTATTGGAATTGCTCAATAAAAGCTTGACAACACCAGTTGCTGGAAAAGACATAGAGTAGCATGAACTTTTACCCGGTGCTGGTGGAAATGCCAAATAGGTCATTTCACATACAGTTTACTGTTTTCTAACAAAGTTAAACACAGCCCGACTGTACAGCCTACCACCCATGCTCCTAAGTATTTATGCAACCCTATTTGAAAAAATATGTCCACACAGAAACCTGCCCGTAAATGTTTATAGCAGCTTTAGTCATAATCACCAAAACCTGGAAGTGACCGAGATGCCCTTGAGTAGGTGAACGCTCAACTAACGTTGGTCCGTCCAGACAATGGAACGTCGTTCAGTGCTTGAAAAACACAGAGTGGGCTATCAGATCAAAAAAAGACATGGATGAATCGTAAATGTATATTGCCAGGT
Source organism: Mirounga leonina (assembly GCF_011800145.1). NCBI lineage: Eukaryota > Metazoa > Chordata > Mammalia > Carnivora > Phocidae > Mirounga > Mirounga leonina. The sequence continues at coordinate 5,347,387 of NW_023270649.1, forward strand.
GAAAAAGCCACTCTTCAAAGGATGCATCCTATGTTATTCCATTTATGTGGCGTTCCGGAAAAGGGAAAATTACAGAGATGGTAAAACATCAGTTCATTGCAGGGGCAGATGGCACAGGTGAAAACACTGATCCTATAAGTAATGATGTGTATGTGAACTTTGTTATCTGCAACATTTCCCAAAGTCATAGGACATTGGGAAGATTCAGGATAGAAAACAGAGTATGACAAATCCTAAGTGTGACAAGTTTGAGAAACAACCTGACCTAGGGGAAAGGACCAGAAGTGCTCACCTCGGTCACTTTGGAAAGGAGGAGAGATTCTAAAGCTAAAGGTAAAAGAAACGGCACTCTCTTGGGTGGATAAAGTTCTCTCCCCAAGGATACAGGTTAACGATTGTGATACCGCGATATGTGTGTGGTGGAACTGAGCAGTTAAGTAAGTGTGGTGTGTGGTGGGAGCCGGTTTCTCTCTGTTGGAGTGGAGGGTGCAGGCCACCGAGGGAGGAGGCCAGTAGAATCCATGCAGGATGGATTGGAGTCGAGGACATCCACGTGCACTCCCGTATAGCTGAGTATAGACATACATGTTTACACATAGCCATGTTTCTAGACATCTGTGCATGGGCTAGTGAACTTCAGAAAGAGTTAGATGAAGTTTAAAATCCATCCGAACTGGGGCGCCTGGGTGGCTCAGTTGGTTGAGCGACTGCCTTCGGCTCAGATCGTGATCCTGGAGTCCCGGGATCGAGTCCCACATCGGGCTCCCTGCTCAGCGGGGAGTCTGCTTCTCCCTCTGACCCTCCCCCCTCTCATGCTCTCTGTCTCTCATTCTCTCTCTCGCAAATAAATAAAACCTTAAAAAAAAAAATTTAAAATCCATCCGAACTAATCCATGATGACAGGAGTCAAAAGAGAGGTTGTCTTTGGTGCGGTGAGTACCAGGAGAAGAGCAGCTCTCGGCCAAGGGAAGAAAACGTACTGCGTACACACGGGTACCCATCGCGGGGCTGCACACTTAGGACGTGTGCGCTTTGCTGGAATTGAGATGATGCTTCAGTGTTCACAAAGCCAAAAAGACCATTTCACGTTGTACGGAGCGTATCTGGTTTCACGGCGCCTGGACCATCCGACCCACCAAGAGCAGACGTGACGGAAAGAAAGTGCAGACTTCTTAACAGATCAAAGTCAGGCTCACATACCCTCCAGATGCGGCCTTGGGTATTTGTTGTTTGAGAGAAGTTGTCCTTTGCTCGCTGCCGTTTCAGTTAACCCTTCGTGTGTCTAGGGCAGACACGGATTGTTCACTGTCCCCGGCTAGGCTTTTGGGCTTCCTTTGCTTCCAGTCATGTGCTGGGGTTGGATTATGCATTCCCTGCCTGCCTTCTGTTCAGCGTTAGCAACTGGTGAGGAAGAAATCCAGACGCAGTTGTCTTTTCACAAAACTAAACCAGCAAACGTTCCTACCTCTTCGTGTAGAACGTTTCTTATTGAATGAGCTGCCTTCAGATTCAGCAGGAGCTTCATAAGCAGGAAGCCGGAGTGTACCGCACGTGCCTGGGGGGGGAGTAGAGCTTCTTCGCTTGTACACCTGCCTTTTCTGCACCAGCGGCGTGAATCCATCTGCAGTGGCTGACCTCCACTCACGCACAGACGCCCCTGCTCAGTGTTCACGCCCGAGGCTCTGTGCCTCGGTTGGAAACTGAGATGTCCTCGTAGGAAAACAAAACCAAACCGGAAGGTCCTCACTTACAAACTAGAAAGTACTAACTTCTGGAAAAAAATTTCACATGTCGTCCCTACATTCCCCAAACACGGACCGCTCAGCCAGGGCCAGAGGCAGCGGAATAAAGGCGGGGGACTGAATCTTCGAGTCTGAGACTCACGTAAACATCTACAAGGGATGACTGGGGTGCAGACCTCCGTAACAGACGACCTTGCGTGGTGACCGAACAGTGCAAGTTTCTAAACCCTGGAGCGGGGGTGGGGGGGTATGACAGGTGCTATCAGCGAATGCAGGAGCGGGGGGCACTGAAAATGTTAGACAGAGTGTCATTCTTCTTGTCCTGTAGTAGTGTGTATTGGGGCCCTCGTTTTATGACCGCTTTGTTGGCCACAGAACCTTGAAACAATACATTCTTTGCAATTACATGTGCTGCTACGATATGCAAAGTTCAGGTTTTAATGTCATTCTCCCCTTTTGAGCCAAGCATGGTCTCTAAAGGGGGAGTTCTGAGTTTATGATTCTTGAGTGATGGGAGTCCCTCCTCACTAGCCTGCCTTCAGAGAACTATGCAGAAGGAAGCACTGAATGTATGGATTTTCCAAGATTCCATCTGTCGCCTGCCCCTGTTTTAGGAGAAATAGAAGATTAATGTCCAAAGGAAAACATTAACTGGCACTTGGTTATTATTTCTGCCAGTGACCTGTCAAATCTGTACTCGAAATCTCATATTGATATAAAACAGAAACGACTGTTATGAATTCTTGCAATGACCTCGCCAGCCAGCCAGTGGATTCTAACAAAAGTCAAACATTACATAGAAGCTTGATAGGGCGAGATGATGTGTATCATATGAGAGGGATTTTAAAATTATATTCTAGCATCAACACATCCTGACAAGTTTCCCCCTGGAGTATTGACCGAAATCCACCTCCCTCTCTGCAGCCTCACCTCTCCTGCCCACTTCAAGGGCAAACCACAGTAGACACCTACCCAACTTCGCTGACTCTTCTCTGCTCACTCACGATTGGGCAGTCCTGGTGATTCTGTAAGCAATTTTTTTAGAGCAGTTTTAGGCTTGTAATAAAACAAAGGAAGGTACGGAGATTTCCCATACACCCCCGTACCTCCACCTATGCACATCCCCCATTTTGTCAACACCAGGCACCAGAGTGAGACATTTTTTATCAAGGACCAACCTATGTTGACACATCATTATCACCCAGAGTCCATAGTTGACCCTAGGGTTCACTCTAGGTGGTGTACGTTCTGTGGGTTTGGACAAACGTGTACTGACCTATGTGCATCCTTATACTATCATATCATACGGAGTATTTTCACTGCCCTAAAATACTCTGTGTCCTGTCTGTTTATCTCTCCATCCCCTTCAACTCCTAGAACTAGTCAGGTTTGTTTGTTTTTTTTCCATCTCCATGGTTTTGCCTTCTCCAGAATGTCATATACTTGGAATCATACAGGATGTAGCCTTTTCAGACTGGTTTCTTTCACTTAGTAATATGCATTTAAATTTCCTCCATGTCCCTAGTGATCTTTTAAAAACATAAATCAGATTCTGTGACCCCCCCCTTCAATTTTAAATTACTTACTGACCCCCACTGAAAAGTTAACAGTAGGTCCTTAGAGTCTTGCAGCATGTTTTCCAGACGAGCTTGTCCTGTCAGAAAGACCCTAATGCAATTGGCCACCACAGTGTGTCCCACATCACATAAATGTGGGATTTACAAAAATTACTTGGACTTGACCATTCGTAAGATTCTAATGCAAACACAAGAGCTTGTTTTTGTAAGTACAATTTATTATGCAATGTTCTGTGTATCCAAACAACATATGGGTTACATTTGTACAAATTACGAACCATAAGAATAAAAGGAACCCCTACGAACCCTCCAAACACCGATGAAACTAAATTTATCTCTGTATTCCTCTTCTCTCATATCATCTTTTCTCTTCCCAGCGACAGACGCTATAGTGAATTTTTGTGCTTTTTATTATCTTGGGGTTTTTTTAAATAGAATTTTATTACATGTGCATTTGTCCCTGAATAGATTATGTTTTGTGGGCTTCCCAAATCAGTTTTGTATATTTGTATTGGTTCTGTTGAGGTTATTTCATGTATAATGAAATGCATCTGTTTTTTAGTTCATGAGTATGTTCTCGTAACAACCACCGTAACGAGATGGAGCATATTTCTATCATCGAAAAATGTTATTTCTTCGTCCTTTGGAAATAACTGCCCACATCCCCCTCTTACCTCCCAGAGACTGTTGACTGAAAATTCTCATCATCATTACTCGTTGGAAAAAGCAAATTTACATCCCAGTGAGCTATCAGTACATGCCTACCAAAAGGATTAGAATTGAGAAGAGTGACCATAGCAAGTGTTGGTGAGGATGTAGAACAGCTACGCCCCTCACGTGGCAGGCGGGGATGTGAAGTGGAACAACCACTTTGCAAAACAACTTGGCATTTTCTTAAAAAGTTAACACGTGGCCACCTGTCATGCTACCCAGCGATGCCACTCAGAGTCCTCTCGTGATTTCCCTGAGACATGATAACATGTATGTCCGCACAAAGACGCATGCCCAGATGCCATAACAGCTGTATTCATACTAGACCCAAACCAGAAGTGACAGGGGAAACTAACACGTAGTAACACCAAAACAGATCAGGTTTGTCTCTGCTTTTTAAAAAAACGGTACTCAGTATGCAGTGTGTGGTGACTTGATTTTTCCTTTAGTACCAAGTTCCTGAGGTGCTGTATGTTGCTAGAGTAGACCATAGCTCATTTATTCTGCTCACTGTGTAACATTTCACTGGGTAAACTGGTAACATTTGGCCCACGGGTCATAGTTGACCAAACTCCAGCTGGAAGCTAGGATCTCAGCACTCAGGACCGCAGGCTCCAGATACCTGGATCATGTCTGCTTCTGTAGCAAGGGACAACAAAGTATACTCTGTGAGCCAAATCCGGCCCACCCCTTGTTTTAGTAAATAAAGTTTTATGGAGACAAAGTCACGGTCATTGCTCTGTGCATTGTTTTGGCTGTTTTCATGCTGGAATGGCAGAGTCGAGTAGCTGACAGTAGAGACCACATGCCCTTCCAGGCCTAAACGATCTACTGTCTAGCGCTTTGCAGGAAAATTCTGCAGGAAAAACCCCTGGACCAAGGTATGAATAAAGATTTTCACCTAAAATCAGAGATGAACAAATGTAAGCAAAGACACCCTTCAGGATGTTAGCTAGGAAAAGCAAAGGAACAATAAATTACTTACATTATCCCAAACTGAAGCTATTGAAATTATCCCAGACTGAGTCTAGTGGGCTACCCGGAAGCACATTCTATTGCACTTAAAATAATTAGAATGTTTTAGTCTGTATGGCCCAGATGTCTGTTGCTTTGTGACATTCACACTATTTATAGGCCGGGCAGCAGTCTTGACATCAGCCGAAGCTGGTAATGGCTTTGCTCGGCAGCTAGGGGTTGCCCAAAGTGTGCATGAGGTTAGGAGACCCCACGTGGACCCTCCTCCATTGTGAGATTGGTATCCAAGAAGAGATTGTGTCTCAGGGTTCTGGTACAAAGATGCATCCTCTGATCATGAGGGGAGCCTCTTCCAACAGTTAAGTTCATTTGCAGAAAAGTAATCCATCCAGACCCTGTTTTTCCTTTCATTTTTTTCTTTACCCTAATTTGACACAATCTTTCATTCGTATCAGTGAATGTTTCCGTGTTCCGGGGCCATCTTCCTGTAATGGGCAAGGATCCACATTTGTTAAGGTGTAGGAGGGATTTACTTTCAACTCAGCAAACAGACCTCTTTTATTTCCTCAGACCTTTTAAAGAAGCTCTTAGCCAAAGTTATCCTTAAAACACCCCTCTTTCTGGCTTAATAACAAAACCACCTTCTACGTGATCTCTTTCTCTTGCTCCAAGAGAGGCCCCATTGTCTGAGAAACTAAGCAGGTGGCATTTGGCCAGAAAAGTTCCCAAAAGGAGCAACATCCCCTAAGGTATTCTTTTTTTTTTCTTAAAGATTTTATTTATTTATTTGAGAGCGAGAATGAGAGAGAGAGAGCATGAGAGGGGGGAGGGTCAGAGGGAGAAGCAGACTCCCCGCCGAGCAGGGAGCCCGATGAGGGACTCGATCCCGGGACTCCAGGATCATGACCTGAGCCGAAGGCAATCGCCCAACCAACTCAGCCACCCAGGCGCCGCCCCCTAAGGTATTCTTCTCAAAATCACAAACCCATGGTCCTGTGTCTCCTGGGAAATATCTAAAAGGAGCATCCTTCCATTCAGAAATCCTTTCCTTAAACATAATTCAAAGAGGTAGCCTCTGAAACAAATATTATTTTGGCAAAAAAAAAAAAAAATGTTTCCAGGTTCTTGTTTCCCAACTGTCTCATTCTCAGCCTGCCAGGCCTACAGTGTACAAAAAGGTCTTGATTTAACTTTATCTGCACCCGGTGATTCTCGTCTGCCTAGCAGTGTGATCTGCAAAGCCTTGCGACCAGGCAGAACCTCTCTCTCGAAGCCGCTGGCTGTGTTTGCTGAGCTGAAAGGGGATCGAGATTAGGAGGCCAAACTATTCCAGGCCTCTGTGCCAAGAAGACAGCAAAGAATGTGTCCAAGTGTCTCGAGCCTCCTGATAACATGGGGTGGGGGCCGGCACCACCCTGCCTGTAAGCTGAGAATGTGAGCACCCACACAGAAGAAAAATGTGTTCATTGTTACTGGCCGGCACTGGGGTCATAATAACAAAAAAGCTGGCAGTTTTGGACATTCTCAAATTATGGGTCACAGCTTTATGAGTTCTCATTGCCCGCTTTCTACAAGTTCCAAGGGTCCTGCCGGTGAAAGTAAGCATCGCCTTTTTCTGTTTGGATGGGGCTCCTTAGGTAGGTATTGTGGCATTTCGGCTCCCATTGTCTGACACAAACACCACAGTGTACCTTGGAGGCAGGGAGGAAATGTATCCGTCCGGAGGGGAAACCCCAGACACGGAAGAAAGGACCGTTCTGCCCTGTGTCCGGAACCTCAGCGTAAGGACCACCTACCCCTCGGCTGAGACCGCAACTGGCTCGGCCAGTCCAGGCCCTTTCTTTGGCGGGAGGTTTTCCGCTCCTTGAGTGTGCAGAGAAGTTTGTGAAGCGCTCGTGTTGCGGCTGGAGGGAAGGGAAACCCAGAATGGTCCCCCTGCCCCGCCCCTATAAAACCGCGATGCGGAATGTGTGAACTGTCACTTCTCTAGAGAGCCTCGCTGGGGAGGCTGGGATCCTGATGTTACAGGGAGATGTATTCACGTGGCGGGTTCAGGAGTCGAGGACACGCAGAATTTAAGATCGTCTGGATACGGTACATGTGGTGTGCCTAAAGATTATTATTGACTCTGTCTGTCCACGTTTTTTTTCCTCCATCAGAGGAGTTGTTCCTAGAAATTTGGACTCCTTGATCCACGTAGTTCCGTTTAAATCATGAAAACATGACGCTGGCTTCTGTCATTGCTATTCTTGCTTTAATAATTACTTTATGGCTGGCATAACCTTTCCCGTACACACAGTATTCTGTGTTAGCCTTTCAGATTTGCAGGGCAGCAAGCGAACCGTCCCTGCCCCCCGTCCTAATGACCCTCACGCCTGATGCTAACCACACACAGCAGGGCGGACCCCGCCGCTCGCGTCACCTGCCCTTAGCGCAGCCGACTGACCCCGGGCTGGGCTGCCGGGCGGGAAGGAACAGGCTCCGTCCGAATGCCGCGTGAGCTCAGATTCGCCGGGAAGCGGTTATCATGACTGTCTCGAACACACAACAAGCCGAGAAGTGTTATTAGTGTGGATCATTAAAGGCAGCCGCCATCACCGTTACACCCCGGGTGGCATGGGGTGCTCCTGCCGGTCTCCCGGGGCTGTGGCCGGCCTGTGGCTCTCACCTCTCCGCAGGGGACAAAGCTTTCCACAGCCCCCCTCTGGCACTGGGAGACCTGCAGTCTGTCAGCGTTACAGGAAGTCATCGCTTACTTCCCACAAATGTCCCCCCACCTTGTACGTGCTACTTATCACGACTTAAAACTACCCAACGTAGGAGGTGTTTCTTCTGTATGACTTTGTAATCCCTCTGGCACATCCAGGCAATTTCCTGCTGGGAAGGCAAATAAAATCCTACGTGTATGTTTCTTTGGGTCCTCGGGATGCATCTCACGCTCTGGATGAAATCTGAAATGGTCTCTTGAAAACTTTTGTCATGATAGAGCTTGTCCCCGTTATAATTAGGGACTTCAAAATAAAGGGAAATCCAAAAACCAACAATGTAATGTATGGTGATTAACATAACATAATAAATTTAAAAAATGCAAAAAAATAAAGGGAAATCAATAGTGAGGAATCTCCTTCCCCACCTTCTAAATGTTTGTCCTCAGTTATCAGCACATTTATGTACATTCATATTTGCATTTCAAGGTCCAAAATCAGACCATGGCAAAATTTTTAAAAAGGGATAATGTGGGTCAAGGTCAATGACATTGGAGAAATTGAGGCATGGGGATTTACTATTAAGACATAGGACTCCAAATTACAGTGATTCTCTGCACCTTCTCAGAGAATCCTGCTCAGCAAAGCACGGACTACTGGTTACATGAAAAGAATTTCAGAATCCAAAAATATTCATGTCCACCTCAGGAGGGATACATGCTGAGGACAAAGAGGAACTGGATCCCTGAGAGTTTGGGGAAATTCTGACACGTGGAATGTTTAGAGACTTGAAGTGATGAGTAAACTAACGCCACACTTTTAGGGAGGAAGGAGAAACTGGGATTGCACTGCACACGGCACAAAGCTGGGTGCATGGAGAGCCGGGGAAACATGCATGAGGTGGGTGGACGTCAGTTCCCTGGTGGTGCCCTTGGACTGCAGTCCTGCGATACGTTACCTTGGGGGCAGTGGTGAAGGGGACTTGAGCTCTCTCTGCGTTCGCTCCTACATTTGCATATGAAATAAAAAAAACAATGAGAGAAACGGCGTGGAGGACCGCAGAAAGAGAGCTGGAAGATGCCTGGCCTGAAAATTTTCCACAGAGGGCAGGCAGGTGGAGCAGGTGGGTGTGATCGTTAGGGTCCCCAGAATAAACAGTAGAGGGCTGAAGGAAGGCTGAGCAATGCTGTGTGTCACTGAAGAGTGGTCAAATAACCAGGATGCACTTATCACAACTAAAAGGAATGTCTCCAGGGTGTCCCCCTGCCTTGACACAAACATACAGGACCACAGTGTTGGCGTCTGGACTGAATAGAAACCACCAGCACTTGTCCTTCCTTTTAGCACTGGTACACAGATGGAATCCTGAGCCTCCCATGTTGCTTTCTTGCACAACTGTGAAAGCTGGAATCTGACGCATGTCCTCGGCCTTGGCTCTGCCTCTTCTCTTCCCGCACGTGGGTCCAAGAGCAGGCTCTCTTGCTAACAGGACGTTCTCTTGATTCCCTCCAGCGTTGCTTGTAACCGCCCTTCGCCCCTCCTGTCTGCTCTTGCCAACATTCATACTCTCTGTCGTGGGATCACGCCACGGTTTGGGTGGCCATTCTCCTTTGCATGGATGTTTATGTTGCAATTCAGCTCCTCGGTGTATTCAGGCAAGAAGAGTAACAACGTGTGTGCACAAAAGACTTGCACAGGAATGTTCACCGAAGCTTTAGCCAGAGGCATGTGATGAAGTCAGGAAGAGGATGCGTGAAGATTAATAAAGCAAGCGTCCTTGGGCAAGAGGGCTGGCAGAAAATTTGAAGCAGGGGGTCCAGGAGGTGACGTCAGGCTTAGGAAGCCTGCGTGCACTGCAGTCTCCATTTAGATGCTTTATCATCTCCGTTCCCCCTCCCTTAGTTTGGGAGGCTAAGATTATATATGAAACAACAGTTAGTTTGTCAGGCAAGTGGCTGGGCAGTTAAAATGGGCTGACTCTAATTTCTACAGTTAAATGACAGCCCACTATAAAAATATTTTGGTGAAAGAGAATACATTCCTCCCCTCCACTTCCAAAGAACTGATAGGATACATATCAAATAGTAGACAGATTGCTGGAAGCGATGCAGTGTGTGTGGAGATGGTGTTGGGATGGGTGTCATCATCCCCGGATTTTTACGGTCCCTGCTACTAGACAGCTGCATGAACTTGAAAAAATACCTTTGCTTCATTGCAGCACTTGGACTCAAAAATCATGACCTCTCATAATACGGCTCTAGAATTCTTTGGGCTGCAAAAACCCGCAAAGAATGTGGAGTTCTCATTGCATAAATCAGTGGCTGTACATCTCTTTGGTTCGCTTTCTCCTCATGTCTCTAGAAGAACACACCCAAGGTGAATTTATTTCCTTACCAGGATTGCCTGTTTCACACTGAACTGAGCGGCTGGTTTGACCACACAGAGGCCGGCCTTTCTCTGTGTGTATCTGTAAGAAAACATTCCAGGCAGGCGGTCACGTTCTCTTTCCGTGAGTCCGAGTCTCTTTCTGTGACACCTGACCCGCTGCAATGGCTGTCAGGCACAGCGATGCACAAAGTTCAGTGTGTCACCTGAGCGTGTAGGGTGAATGTTCAGTGATTCACTAGTGTACTATCGTTATTCCCCTCTGGGCGTATTATGCACATTCATAGCTTCAGTACTGCTCAGCTCACTTATCCAAGATGAGATGCGTGTGAATGAGGACTGAAGCAGCGAAGCAGAACTCCAAGGATAGTTACTACAATATTTTTTTTTAAAGATTTTATTTATTTGAGAGAGAGAATGAGAAAGAGAAAGCACATGAGAGGGGGGAGGGTCAGAGGGAGAAGCAGACCCCCTGCTGAGCAAGGATCCCGATATGGGACTCGATCCCGGGACTCCAGGACCATGACCTGAGCTGAAGGCCGTCGCTTAACCAACTGAGCCACCCAGGCGCCCAATTACTACAATATTTTAATTACTATTACATTATTATAAGTTTAAGGGGCTTTAAATTCATTTTATACACAATTTTTATTTATCCTCACAGTACTTCAGAGAAACACAAGAGCCAACCTGCCAAGAAACTATAATTAATTAAAGACTAACGATAACTATAATTAATAAAAGACTTTATGCTAATTGAAAATACTTACAAGGAAATAAATAACTACAAATATGGTAAATAATTAGGATTGCAATGAAAATTTCCCTTTAAAGATATGGACTTCTGTCAACTTTGGGTTTTTTGGGGTTTTTTTCAGGAGTAGAATTGAGTGATTCACCACTTCCGGACATACCCAGTGCTCATCACAAGCGCCCTCCCTAATGCCCATCCCCCATCACAACAAGTGTACTCCCTAACACCCACCACCTATTTAATCTGCCCCTCCACCCACCGCCCCTCCAGTAACCCTCCGTGTGTTCTCTAGAGTGAAGAATCCATTTTACGGCTTGCCTCTCTTTTGTTTTTCCCCTATGTTCATCTGTTTTGTGTCTTAAATTCCACGTATGAGTGAAATCATATGATATTTATCTTTCTCTGACTTATTTTGCCTAGCATTATACTCTCTAGCTCCATCCATGCCATTGCAAATGGCAAGACTTCAATGTTTTTGATGGCTGAGTCTGATTCTCTTGCGTATATGTATATACCACATCTTCTTTATTCATCAGTCGATGGACATTTGGGCTGTTTCCATATTTTGGCTATTGTAGATAATGCTGCTAAAAATATCAGGGTGCATGTACCCCCCCAAATTAGTATTTTTGAATCCTTCGGGTAAATACCCAGTAGTACAATTGCTGGGTCATAGGGTAGCTCTATTTTCAACTTTTTTTTTTTTTTTAAAGATTTTATCTATTTTTTGACAGAGAGAGAGAGAGACATAGCGAGAGAGGGAACACAAGCAGGGGGAACGGGAGAGGGAGAAGCAGGCTTCCCGCGCCCAGTGCGGGAATCGATCCAGGACCCTGGGATCATGACCTGAGCCGAAGGCAGACACTTAACGACTGAGCTATCAGCTTGCATTCCCACCAACAGTGCACGAGGGTTTCCCTTTCTCCACACCCTTGCCAACACCTGTTTTTTCTTCTGTTATTAATTTTAGACATTCTGACAGGTGTGAGGTGTTACCTTATTGTGGTTTTGATTTGCATTTCCCTGATGATGAGTGATGGTAAGCATCTTTTCATGTGTCTGTTGGCCATCTGGATGTCTTCTTTGGAAAAATGTCTGTTCACATCTTCTGCCCATTTTTTAACCGAATTATTTTTTGGGGGGGTGTGGAGTTGTATAAGTTCTTTATATATTTTGGATACTAACCCTTTATCAGATATGTCATTTACACATATCTTCCCCCATTCCATAGGCTGCCTTTAGGTTTGATTGTTTCCTTTACTGTGCGGAAGCTTTTCATCTTGATGAGGTCCCAATGGTTTATTTTTGCTTTTGTTTCCCTTGCCTCAGGAGACATATCTAGTAAAAAGTTGCTACAGCGAATGTCAGAGAGGTTGCTGCCTGTGTTCTCTAGGATTCTAGACACGATTCCTGTCTCATATTTAGGTCTTTCATCCATTTTGAGCTTATTTTTGTGCATGGTATTAAGAAAGTGTTCCAATTTCCTTCTTCTGCATGTTGCCGAACAGTTTTCCCAACACCATTTGTTGAAGAGACTGCCTTTTTTCCATTAGATCTTCTTTCCTGCTTTGTCGAACTTCTCTCAAGTTTTAAAATGAATGATTGGGTGGCGCCTGGCTGGCTCAGTTCATAGAGCATGCGACTCTTGACCTCAGGGTCATGAGTTCAAGCCCCGTGTTGGGTGTAGAGCTTACGTTAAAAAAACAAAACGACAACAAAAAACTTGCATTAAAATTTTGAAGAAAAAAAAAAAGGAATGGTCAGATGCATTTCCAAACTAGTAATTTCTCCGTATTTTTAAATGCATTTATAAAGTTCAGTAAATGAAACTTTACCTTGTGAAGATCTAATGAGGTATTAAATCGTCAGTTGATAAGCATCATGATGTTAGACTGTTCTAGAAAAAGGAAATGTGTGTTAAACATTAGAAATGGTCCCTTCTCTCGGAAGTTCAGAGCTTGAAGCGTGCTGTTACTTGCACAGTGATAGGTGACGTGGAGGTGTATTTTCACACAAGGACAGTTGCTGGGGTGGGAAAGTGCACGTGTAGTTTGGGCACCAACATGGACATCAATCAGGAAAGCATTGGGTCCTCAAGAAATAAATGAGCATACCAGTGGTGGCTTCTGTCTACACCTAGCAGGGTCCAGTCAAGAATCAAGGAGGGCTCTTCTGAGGAGCTTCTGTTCGTAAGGCTTGCTTTTGAATTCCTGAATTTCAACTCATAAGATCACTGGCATATTTCTTCTCAGTCTAGGAGATCCCTGCTCTGCGGAATGGCATGCCCCAAGCATGCTCTTGCTTCCTTCGGGCTCCCTCCCTAACGTCCCGCTCCCCCCACCGGCTGTACTCTGGTGTTCTGCTGCTTGCTCTCTGTGCCCCACTCTGACAGGTTCAGGACCTTGTCACCCCCGCCGTCTCCCCAAATCCTACCTTTTACTCTCCCTGCGATGGAGATTTACGACCCAGTCATAAATTCACAAATACGTGTCTTAGAAAGGAAGGGAGGTTGAGACCATCTTCAGTGTTCTTTGAATGTCTGAATAGTGTGTTATCCCAGCTGCCATCTTTTTGAGGGGCGGGGGTCTTGTTTTGGGGATCTAATGGAATGATCTCCTTGGAAGGCACCAGAGTGAGGGGAAAAGCTGGAAATCCGAAGCCACAGACTAAAGGCGGATACCATGGAGTTGTTGGTTCTGAGTTAGAGAAGAGCACAGCGGTGGGGCCAGGATGGGGTCCCTCCCAGGACCCCTGGTTCTGATGCAGGAGAAGGTTGGTGCTTGTCTGGGCACAAAGGTCCCGGGAGGAAGGTTAGGGAGAGTTTCCCCAAGCAATGAACAGTGCCAGGGGCCCACACGAGCCTGCAGGGAGCAGGAACAGGAGATAATGACTGACCCTCTCAAGTGCCTACCGTATAACAAATACTATACACACACGTGCCATGGAGAGAAATGGAAAAAACCATGCGGAGTTCAGACCCAGACCCTGTTCCCCAATGGCCATTGGTTCACCAACCAACCAACAAGGGGGAAGGACTCGGAACTGTCCCGGCAAGGCAATGAGCTGTGCTCTTAAAGGGCTGAACCATTAGGGAGGAGGTCGTGATTGACAGCCACAGGCACATGGAGTAACGGTGGATCCGGGCATAACCCCAAACAGGGAGAAGTGCAAATTTCAGGTTTCGGGTTGAAAGACTGTGACCTCTGACCCTTGTTTTCCAAGGACTCTTTTCTTTCAGTCTCCTGTAAAGGACAACATAACTAGCTCTCTCTTCTTCTTCCAAAGGCATTTATTTTACCAGCGTGAGTGTTTCAAGGTCGGAAAAATTACCTGAAATGTTAAACGTGCAGTGTTTCCTTTCAGACAACTTCCTGCTGACTTTGAACTACCCACAAAGGAAAAGACTCATACTGATTAGGAGCTCCCAATGTGCTGACTATCCAAACAAACAGGAAGGGGCATCTCTCTTCAGTTGCGTGAAGCAGCAACAGAAGGCTCCTTGTATGACTGAGGAGGCATCAGTTAGGTCCTGTGGTCATACCCCTGAATAGTGCAGGTCCCCCTGATTCTCCTCCTGCCGTGCATTCTGCTTCAAGATGTGTCCGTACGTGTGGCAACATTTTCTTCCGACGCTAGCGAAATACAGGATGCACCGTTGCAGGTTTAAGTTGTTGCTTCCTGAAGAGACATATGAGCACGCATCTAGGGTTTAAATCTTTTTTTAATTATCGTTGAAAACATGTAGATGCCTGATTCTTTGTAGGTGAGGCTTTGCAACAGCTCATCCTCAAACCTTAATGGTGGGGTTCTGAATTCAGTTTAATTTTTAGTATTTTATTTCATTAACTCTGCTCCCAGAGTTTCCTTTTATTTATTTTTTAAAATGATTTTATTTATTTGAGAGAGAAAGCACAAATGGATTGGGGGGATGGCAGAGGGAGAGGGAGAGGCAGGCTCCTGCTCGACATGGGGCTCGATCCCAGGACCCTGGGATCGTGACCTGAGCCTAAGTCAGATGCTTAACCGACTGAGCCACCCAGGTGCCCCCAGATTTCCTTTTTAGAATAATGGACCATTTTCCTACTACTGCTTAAATAGCTCAGCACAAACTGTAGTTGTTGTAAACAGCACAAAGGTAGGATCTTGAAGTTCTTGCAATTCAGCTGGGCTAACACTGAGATGTGGCAAGGATGCGTTCCCTCCCGGGGCCTAGGAGCAAGTTTGCTTTCTTGTTTCTTCAGCTTCTAGAGGCTCCCTTCATTCCAGCATTCCATGGCTTATGGGTCCCCTCCCCACACTCAGCCTCTAGTTCTGCTGTCACGCATCCTTCCCTGATTCCTACCCTCCTGCCTCCCTCTCACGAGGACCCTTGTGATGGCATCGGCCTGCTGGGTCAGCAGAATACTCTCCTCATCTCAGGGTCCTTCACTTAATCCCTCCTGCAGAGTCCCTTTTGCCATGTAGGGTGACATAGTGACAGGTTCTGGAGATTAGGACATGGACATATTTGGAGGCTGTTATTCTACCTACCCCAACGACATACGTGTGTGTGTATACATATGTACATATATGTATATTTTATATACAATAGATAAAATAACAATGCATGACTTTCGTATGGGAGAAAATAGATGGTGGACAGTTTGGAAATCATACTAATGTGTCTATATTAGTCTGCTCAGCCTGCCATAACAAAATCCCACAGATTTCATGGCTTGAACAACAAATTTATTTCCTCGAAGTTCTGGGTGCTGGAAGACCCAAGATGGAGGTCTGGCATGGTTTGGTGTATGAGCACTCTCTTCCTGGCTTGCTGGTGGCCACTTCTCAAAATGTCCTGACACGGACACAGAGAGACTATGGTCTCTTGTTCTTCTTCTTACAATGGCTCCAGTCTTATCAGATTACGAGCCTACCCATAGGACCCCACTGAACCTTTATTCTCTCCTCACGGGCCCTATTTCCAAATACAGTCTCACTGGGGATTCAGGCTTCCACATAAGAATTTGGGGATGTAGCGGTATCTATATCCACTTAGATTGGTGGGTACAGAAATAACTTAACCGGAAAGCTTGAAAACAATAGATTTTGAAACTGCAAAGCTATGACTTGAATACATAGAATTAGAACAAATCTCCAAGTGAGGTGTCCAAAGGCCACATCTACCAGAACTTTCACCCCATCAATGGCTGCCTGGACGTTGCCCAACTGTATAGTCTCCGGACGTATTTTGTTTTGGAATATGGCGATCATGATACCTGCTCTCCCTTCCCTAAGGGGTCGTTTCTGGGATAAAGGAAGACAACTCTCTGTTGTCAAGAACCCTGAGATGCTTTCTGAGTGTCTGTGGCTTTTCCAGATGGTTTCCGTGCTGGAAAATGCTTGCCCGCTTTGGAGAGAATCTGTTTGAGGACATGAGGCAGCATCATAGAATTTGCAGAAGCACTGGTATTGTTCTTGCCCCAGTCTTCTGTAAAGGGGAGAAAAAGAAAGGAGAAATAGCTACTTGGCACAGAGAAATGGCTTTTCCTTACAGAGAGATCCAGGACACCTCTGGGCAGGTGCCACCCAAGGCAGGAGGTAATGGCTCATCAGAAGGAGAAGAGAAAACCAGACTGAAGTTCCGAAATAATTGGTAGAAACTTAGGCTTATTGGGTTAACTATTTATCAGTACTTGGGTACTTAAATGCTCTTATTTCTTACTGTGCTTAAACCCAGCAGGTAGTATATTTTGGTAAATCTTATCCTATCATCGTAATAAAAAATAATTAAAAAAAAAAAAAGAAGTACAGTATTATCGAATCCGGTGCTGATGTCCAGGAACAACACTACGAATGCAAACAGCCCCCCGGCCAGTACGGCCATTCACCCAGTGGCGGCTTTTGAAGAAGCTGGAAAACGGTTCTAGGCCGATAACCAGTTTCTTGAAAGGTGGCCTTTGCAATTCTAAATTATGTGAGTTAATGTCACAGAACATATTTGATTAAAAGTTGGATATGCGAACCATCCTCTGGACCATTTCACCCTGAGTGATGCTTTTCGAAATGCGTATGCACATTGTCTTACAAAATCAGATTTAGATGAGAAAAGAATCTTAAAATGTCATTCCAATCTTCGTGAGGAGGGAGCATGATATCCTGTGACAAGGAACAAGTGTGAGCTCTGTTTCTTTATTGTCTACCATTCCAGTAGGTTAGTCTTCTCCAGTGTGTGTCGAAACATGCAACTCTGAATCGGCTCCGTCAGAGTAACCTTATGCTTTAAGCAGGCTGCCATGTTAGGGGGCACTTTCATCTATGAGTAATGTTTTGCAAACACGATGAAACCCAGAGTCCCCTAAGTCTCTTGAACGTAATCAGGGATGCTAATAGGCTATGTCAGCAAGAGCAGGGAAAATCTTGGAACTGTAATGGAAAAGGTGGTTTATTCCCCCGAAGAATTCTGTAGAACAATCTTACAAGAGAATCAGGTTATGCTGCACATATTTTGTGGTGGCGATATCCAACCTTGATTTATCGTCTCTTCTCCAACATCTCACTTATTCTCATTGCTTGAAACATCTTAGCTCAGGCCCCACTAATTTCAGGAGGATAGTATAAAGGGAGCCTTATTAATTGTAGTGATATGCAGATGAATTGGCTACCACCTACTATAAGAAAAAGGAAATAATGAATCTCACTAGTTAAACCATCCAATAAGCTTCTGGGACACACTATTTCAAGTGAAATATAGCTCTTATATAAAGTATCTGGTGTATTGACAATCTGCCTTATTTTAGGGGAGAAAAATCAATTAAATAGACATTTATCAGGTTTTCAATAATGCAATACTGTAATTCAAATCTCTTCTTGACGTCACCGAGCAGTAACAATTTATGGCATGATAGGTATTGTCTTGCAAATTACAGATAAATCTTACTCTCAGACGTACACTGGCCTGTGGAAATGCCTCGCTTTCTGCGTTTGCCACCCATAATTCAGTAATTAGCTTACAAGATACCGTCTACATATTGTGAAATACAGTGGTGGGAGGTTATTGGAAGATCCAATGATTGGTTTGGTTAAAACAAGGAAATCTACGGAGGTGATAATAAGAAATCAGATGGTGGCCTCAAGGAAAAGACTTGGTTTCCCCTACGTGTTCTTGAGAGTTAGAGACACCTGCCACGGTCCTCCCTCTGATACTTAGAGGCCAGTGAGCACCGCTGCATTGGTGTGTCCACCACGGTGTGAAGACGTGAGGGAGGCGTCACCACTCACTGCACTGAAAACTGAAGTATACTTTCTCTCAACTCCTCGTTGGTTCAAGACGAAGTCAGAGCCTGGCGCTCCTCCATTCATAGCCTGCCAGTGACTTCCCATGTCTCCCGGAACCAAAGTCAAGTCCGCGATGGCCGACAACGCTCCAGGAGATGGGCCGATGCCCTGTCTGCAACCTCCTTGTTCATTCAGTTCAGCTACGTGCTCTTCCTCACTCTTTTGTGAATAACCTGAGCTTCCTCCTGCCTCTGAGACTTTCCTCTTAGGTCCTTCTGCCCAGAGCACTCTCTCCAGACACCTACTTGACTTGGTCCTTAATGTCCCAAGATCTGGGATCAAGTGTCATTTTATCAGAAGAGACTGACTACACTCTGCAACACAGCCCACCCTCTTCTCTGCTAAGCTTCCTGTCCCTATGCACTCCTTAACTGCTCTCTGTATCCACCTAAAATTCATAGTATTTCAGAGTGTGCTTGCTTTTGGAGATAGGGGAGATAGGGTCTCTAAAGAGGTAGTTAAAATGAGGCCATGAGGGTGGGCCCTTTCCCATATGACTAACGTCCTTCTAAGAAGAGATTAGGACACACAGAAAGACACCAGAAGTGTGTGCCCACCGAGAAAGGCCGTCTGAGGACACAGCAAGAAAACTTGCCCCCACCCAAACATAACGGGGTAATAAATAAGGCTTACTCACTATATGCAGGACACTGTACCGCTGACTTGCCATGCGTTATGCCATCTGATTCTCATAATAACTCGGTGAGGTCGGCATTATCATTGGCCCTTTTTATTCAAGGAACCAGGTTGAGATCTGACCAAGTTCCCAGAAATGATGAGTGGCAGAGCTAGGAAGGGAACCGGCTTTACTTGAATTCTGCCACTTCGGTCTTGACTACGGTGCCCTGTTGCCTCTTGATATTACCTGAAAGAAGACAAAAATCAAAAGTCGCAGGGTTTGGACCCAGAGAGACATGTGTTTGAGTCCTGGCTCTGCTTCCTAGCACATCTGGACTTGCACTCACCGCGTCTGACATGCCTACACACAGGAAGCACGCCAGTACCGTTTGCTTCTGTTAATATCAAATTATTTTTATTAAAATATCCTGAGATGGCCATTTGCAACAACATGGTTGGATCTAGAGAGTATAATGCTAAGTGAAATAAGTCAGTAAGACAAAGACAAATACCATATGATTTCACTCATATGTGGAATTTAGAAAACAAAACAAATGAGCATAGGGAAGAAAAAGGGGAGGAGAGAGAGAGAGACAAATCAAGAAACAGACTCTTAACTATGGAGAATAAAGTGGTGGTTGCCAGAGGGGAGGTGGGTGGGGAGATGGGAGAAACAGGGGATGGGGATTAAGAGCACACTCATCATGATGAGCCACTGAGTCACGTATGGAATTGTTGAATCACTATATTGTACACCTGAGACTAATATAACACGGTATTTTAACTGTACTGGAAATCAAACAAAAAACTTAATAAAAAAATATCCTGAGATGATGTTTCTCTGTGGCAAGAGCTTTATGGAATATACTTACTCAAAATCATTTCGATCCCTAAACTACTGACCAACAGGAATTTTCCAGTGATGTGACTGCATTTTACATCATTACTTACATGCTTTAAAATTAGTTGAATTTGAATCACTTTCACACGTGAGCCCTTAGATCCTCCGATGAAGTTTTCCATGAATGTCTTTATGTGCCAAAGAGTGAAGGAGAGGTATATAAAGTGAATATTGGCCTATCTGTTTGAAACTTATTACTGCTATTATGAATTTATTCCAGTCAATATTGCCCATCTTTGCAAATTCAGCACATGATGTCATGTATATTACCAAAGGGCCATTGTCTTTCCAAGGATGACTTTAAGATATATTTGAAATGAAGTGAGGGCTGTGAATGGTCAGATACAGTAATAATTCCTTTGGGTAACATTTCTTTTGAAATACCAATGTATAAAATGATCACGGCTATCATTTTTATAAAAGGAGATGGTTTCATTTTATGCATAGCCTCTAATAGCCTCAGAGTCCCCTTTTTTCCCAATAAAGCGAAGAAAATATATTTCTTCTCCATCATTTTGCTGAAATGCATAGTATTTGAAAATGTATATGTGCATGGATTCTGGGAAACAAGAACCAGAAATCGATTTTTTTTGTCCCCTTTCTTTAAAAAAATGCCTTTACAAACATTTTGTTGTTGTTGTTGTTGTTAAAATGGAACATTTTACCACATAGTAGGCGAAGGGGAAAAATCAGAGATTTTCAAAATTATCATCTTTGAGGCCTAATATATGTAAACTGTACAAATCTGTGTGAGATTCAGTGGTATATTACTTAGGAATATATCTATGTTACTATCACTCTGGACAAAATATAAATATTCCCAGGACCCCAGAAGACTCTGTTTTGCTCCTTTTCACTCAGTATCATCTTCTCATCCAGAGTCACTATCATACATCCACTGACACAGATTAGCATTGCCTTTCATGACCTGTAGATAAATCGTCACGCAGCATGCTTTTGATTCTGGCTCTCGCTTGCTCGTCATTATGTCTCTGAGATCTGTTCATGTTCTTCCATGCAGTGGTAGTTCATTGTATTTTTATTATTACTCGGTAGTGTTTTTTGTAAAAACATCTTGCGGTTGGTTTTATCCATTGTATTGTTGGTGATGATCTGGGCTGTCCCAATAAAGGCGCGATGAACGCGCTCCTGCCTTTGTTGGACATATGTGTGCAGTGGTCGTAGCTACACGCCCCAGAAGGAGACTGCAGCCTGTGGGGTCACTCGGTGTTTGGCTTTAGTTGGCACTCCCACCGGCCATATGAGTGGTTTCCGTCCCTTCACGGCCGTGTGGATGCTTGACCGGTCTTCGACTTGTTGCGATGTCATCCATTCTAGGGGCTGCACAGTGGTATGCATTCTGGCTTTCATTTGCGTTTTCCTGCTGAGTCACGATGTGGCAGAACTTTTCAGAAGCTTATTGGTCATTCAGAAATCCTCATTTGGAAAGTGTCAGTTCAGGTCTTTGGAAAATGCTTAATTCGGTTGTCTTTTTTTGTGGTTTATGGGAGTAGTACCTTACGTACTACGGATCCTGGCTTTAGTTTAGTTTTGTTTTTTTTGAGACTGTGATGTCCTACATTCTGTGTTATCCTTTAACTTTTATATTGATGTCTGCTGATGAGCATAAAATTCTTAATTTTAATGAAAACCAATTTACCATTTTTTTTCTTTTATGCCTGCTGCTTTGTGTGTCCTAGTTAAAAATTGTCGTACACCACAAGTTCATAAACATACTCTCCTGGTTTTTGCTATACGTTGCACTATTTGCATTTTACAGATGGTCTTTGATCTATTTTATATCAACTTATTTGATGTAAAGGTACTGATTCCTTTTTTAAAATATCGATATCCAGTGGAACCAAAATGACTTAATTAGAGTCCTTTCGCACAGTGAACTGATGCGGTGCCTTCTCGTAAGTAAGCTGACTTTGTAAATGGGTCATCCTACAGATTCTACACTGTTATTCATGGATCTTTTTGTCTACTCTTGTGCTACTTTTTTCTTGTTTTATGTGTTTTACAAATGTGCTACTGTCTTGATTACTGTAGCTTCATTGTATGTCTTCATATCTGGTAACTTAAACCCTTGACATTGGATCTTCAGGAGAACCTTGGCTAATCCAGGCCCTCGGCTTTCCATATAAATGTTAGAACTCCACTTCTCAATTGCCACAGAAAACCTGGTGAAATACGGATCAGGATTACACTGAGCCTATAAATCAAGCTGGGGAGAATGGGTACCTTAAAAATAATCGAGTCCTCCAATCTATAAACATGATCCCTTTCTCTACTTAGGTCTTCTTTAAATTCTCTCAGCACTTTTTTTGTTGTTTCCTATGTAAAAGTTTTCAATAATTAGATTTATTTCTTGGCATTTGGTATCTTTGATGTTGCTGTAAGTTGTACCTATTTATATATTTATTTGTTTCCTGACGTGTGAGTTTCAAGTTCGTTGTTGTTTGTATCATTTTCAGGTTCTTGTAAATCATGAAAGAACTCTTTAACCTGAACCCTGGTGGATCTTCTCATATCTCACACCAGTCCAACCACACACCATTTCAGGACTAGTTACTCTGAAGCAGAGCTGTGATCGTAACATTTTCTTACCAAATCTTCATAGCATTCTAGTATTTTTAATTGTCACTGCCCTTTTTATCCAGCTTTGTCTCTGCTGCTTCCTCTATATGTGCTTTAGACACAAAATCAGAATGTCCACCACAACACGGCTTGGATGTGCCCTTGGTTCATGCTGGTTTTGCTTACGGAATCTCTCTCCATATTTGCTTCTTTTGTATCTGTTCCTGAGGAAATGTGTAGGTCATCACGTGGTTTTAAATAAGCTATCTTATGAACCCTCAACCAAATATAACCAAGTGCTTCTCCAAGATCACGCAGTTCTTTTCCAAGTCAGGGGAGCCTCAGTTGGTTAAACGTCTGTCTGCCTTTGGCCCAGGTCATGATTCTGGGGCCCTGGGATCAAGACCTGCATCGGCTCCCTGCTTAGCGGGGCATCTGCTTCTCCCCCTTTGTACTCCCCCTCCCTCAAATAAATAAATAAAATCTTTAAAAAAAAAACTTTTCCAAGTCATATAGTTCACATTTTTCATTGCATCACGTAGACTACTCATGGGAGGACATACTTTCCCCTAAATGTCTTCTGACGTAGTGCAGTCCATCCTTATATCCCTAATAGTATGCAGCACAGTCTTGGGCTCACAGTTGTTACTTAATAAATATGTGTTCACTTTAATTTTAATAAATGCAACTAGGGAACTATAATGTGCTGTGCTATCTTTTTTGTTTGAGTTTTGTCAGCCGTGGAACCCCCCCAAAAAAATCTTTTGAAGTGCTAAAACGAAAAATAGGCAAAACTCCATTTTGCTCTGCTTGAGTATCATTAAAGAATTCTGAACCTTCCGTTTTTTAAAAGCATATAATTTATGTGTATTATAAAACCACGCTTTGTTTTCACAAGTCAACATCGTTAATGCAGTCTGTCAGAGTGCATTCTCACTAAATTGCTTTGATGAACACGCCAGCCCAGTCACTTTCTTTTAAGGGGAAGAGAAGAAAGAAAGAAAGAAAAAAAAAAAAAAACTTCTGCAGCAGCAAAAAAGAAAGTAAATAGAACAGGTCTAGACTTTGCTGCCTATTTTTACATCCCAGGTTGCAAATAATTTGGCCGAACATTCTCATGAGCCAGGATTCTACCTCAAAATTTGCAATTCAAAAGCTCTATCTTTGTTTTGTAAGCGATATGTAGCACCGATTTCAGCTTCTGCCCCATGTACTCAGTCATTAACAGGTCCTGAGCCTGTACAGACTTGAAGTAATCGTAAACGTACAGCTAGGAAGGCCGTCCTCGGCCTGCCCAGCCTGAGCCCCAGCACTGGGAGGTACTGCGCAAACCTCTCTTCCCAATACACCCCCACCCCAAGATCTCACCCGCAAGACCTCAAGCACGAGGTCTCGGCTACTTTTGAAAAGGCTCTTCGGTACGCAGGAGTTGGAATAACTAATAGAACCTAGTAAAACTTTCTGCATATATTTTCCTAGAATATTTAAAACAAAATTATTAGTTTCCCTCCCTACCAGAGGTGGAGGTGGTGGTTTCTGTAAAAATGTGGGGAAAATGAATAGCAGAGACATGCATTTGCTGTCTGTCTTCACTGGAGCTCTTGATGAATTGAGCCTTACCCCAAAGCATGTGGATTCAAATAAATAAAATAAGACACCTTGTCTCATTATGTATCTTTATAAGCATGTCTGTGGGTGGGCGGGTGAAAATATTCAGTCTTACACACACACTTAGAGAAGATCACTTATACCGGACTTTGGTACTCAGCAACTCTAGAATGCCCTTCACTTCATTCACTTCAGTCCAATCTCTCCACAAAACACGGTCAGGTTTGGAGGGAGATTCTCTCTCTGGAACTTCCACATTTCACTTGATTCCTAACTGGGGTCTCCTTGGAGAGAAATATGAAAAAAAGGATTTATGAAAGAGAGCTACCACATTCTTACATAACGCAAGTGGCAAATAAAGAAAAATCATCAGTGAATATTTTATTGTGTGGACACCTATAGTCACCACGATTTTGTCCTACTTTATACCTGGAAATCAATGTCAACCTGACATTTTTTGTTTACCTCATTTCACCAGGGTAAAAAATGCCCTTCTAGTAAAGCAGCAGTCAGAATGTCCTTGCTCTGGGTCTGAAAGACATGGCTCAGGATTTCTTTCAAAAGCTTAAGAAGTTGCAGCAGACTGATGCCCTTGATTTGCTATGTGTCGGAAGGAAACATGACGGGGAAAGGTTAGTAAACGGAGACACAGGCTGGGGGATGGAACACAAGGCCACGGCCTGTCAGGGTGGTTCTGGAAACCCCACAGCTTACAGCACGCAGGCACTTCCCTCCCGTGGTGATGCTTTGATGACTTCTGAATGGTCTTTAATGCCTCCTCAGGATCTCCAGAAGAAATTCACACCCTTGCATTTGAGATTCAAGACTTTGCAAAATGCTGCGGGAGACGTGAAAAGTAGATAAAGATAGTCTGCCTTTCAAGACTTATATAGTTTGGTCAAGCTTGTTGTGTACTCTCCCCTCCTAGTGCTTCTCCCCGTGAAGGGACTGTTCCGTCAGCCTGGTCAAGTCTCTGGAGCATGATCATCTCCTTCCACATACTCCACATGACCAGCCCCACTCCCATACCACACCCAAAACCCATGGATTCCTTACCACACAGAATAACAGCCTCCTCTTTGAATCCTGGGTCACCCCCTTACCATCATGGTGCCAGGCTCATCTCAGGGCAGAAAAACACTTCCCAGCTATGCCCTCATTGGACAATCTTGCCCTTTCTCTAAAGCAGTTGTGGGAATATTTCCTAGCAAACCCCTTCTCTGGAGGCAGGGAGGCCTGGGAGATAAGATTCATTGTGACACAGACAGTTGTTGAGTCACAGCGATGGAATGTACAATTTTTTTTTTTTTTTTTGAGAAGGATGTTACTGTCCTCAATATGATTATAAAATACATGGTGATTAAAGATGTTCAGTTACCAAGTGTTTCATGGTCTTAGTCCAGCTGTGTGTGTCCCAGTGTAAACAGTTATTTCCAGACGTGAAGACTTGAGAAAGATGTGCAAGAGCATAAAGGTCTGGGCTGCGCCATATGCAATGGTTTAAGACTGTAGAACCCACACCTTACACTTTGGAAAGCCTGCAGAGGCTGTGCCAAAATCCCTAAGGGTAGGAGCCCCACCTGTGTTATTCAGCATTGTATTTATAGAATTCTGTGTTGGAAATGAGCTTTTCTCTCAAATATCTGGTAGATACTCAGTGAGTGAATGAATAAATGTGAATAAATAGAGAGCCAATTCTGGTGGTGTGATGAAATCCATCCTTTGGGACCAGAAGCAAAGGTTCCCCCTGCATGGTGTAGTGGGAGGCATTCCTCTAGGGAGGGAGGGGTTTCCTGTTCCCAACTGACCTAGAGAAATGCAGATTGAAGGACAGAAATGAGAATCAAGAGAAGAAACGTTTGACTCAGTTGAGCAGGGGATTCCTTCCCCCTTTTGGCTTTATGGTAAATTCAGTTCTGGGGAGGGAGGTGTTCCTGGGTTCCATGGGTGTTCCTCGAGTTTCTAGGCTATTCTTGACAGGGAACTGGGTTCCAGTTGCTATTCTGATGAATGAAGATCAGCTGGGCCAGTGTCTTCATATATCCAAACTAATCTAATCTTCAGAAAACTGAAGCTTAGTCACTCTATATTCCTTGTCCCTTGACCCTGAGCCCCATACAGACTGATTAAAATCTGTCTGTTCTGTGGGTCATTTCCAGCTTGTTATTTAAAACCTCTTTGGTCATCTGAGGCCCATCATTCTTACTTAGATGCAGGCCCTTGAAGGACAACAGCCATGGCTTATTCTTTTTCTTCTTAAATATTTTATTTATTTGAGAGAGAGAGAGCACGAGCAGGGGAGGAGGGGCAGAGAGAGAGTGAGAAGCAGAGTCCCCGTTGAGCAGGGAGCCCGATGTGGGACTCAATCCCAGGACCCTGGGATCATGACCTCAGCCGAAGGCAGATGCTTAACCAACCGAGCCTCCCCAGGCACCCCCATGGGTTTATTCTTTATGGTTCATAATGCCTAACACAGATAGACCTTGTCCTAGTACGTATTCATATACATTTATTTTGTTTTTCTTATTTAGGTTTTGTAGTTTGCTTCATTGGGCCCCTTACTCAAGCAAACTAAGCCAACGTGAGACTTTCTGCATCCTATTCATTTCTCAACCAGCACGTCAACCCAATGACGGGTAGGTCCCTGTTCCTCATTTGTGAACGACTGTATGTTACTTGGGCACAGCATAACTTAAAATCGATCTATCATCTGAATGGTTCTTTGACATCTCAGTTCTCAGTAGCGTTTTATGGTCACAGTAGCTCTGGATACAGTTATACCTGTAGAGTTTGTCGTTAACTCCTTCAACAAGGAGGGAATGCCTTCAACAAGTTCATGAGGGAAGCCAGGAATGGAGTGGTTCTAGTCACTGAAGGAATCTGTGGACCGTCTTCCATTTCCACAGGCCTGGTATGAGTTTGGGCAGCGTCTACCTTATTTGACATCCTGGTCAAGTGGAGCTAATATTTATCTTCTTCAAGTTACGCCCTTTACATGCTCCACATGCTTACGTGTCATTAATATTTGCAACATGCTTGAAGTTCCTGGGATTCCTATGCAGACTTCAAGTATAGCAAAGGACAGTTGGAATAGAGTGAACTCGAAGGCTTTGCAAATGGGCAGCTTGGGAGCATTTCAAAGGCTTAGCTAATAATAGCACATGGCTAAGGTGATCTGGAAGCTTCTCTGAGTTCCCTTTGACATCCATTTGCTGGGGATTAGGTTTACATGTTGAGACTCAATTAAATTTCAGGGATCTCAGATCCTGAAAATTAAAAAATCGAATAAGATTATATTTTTTTCTTTAAGATTTTATTTATTTGAGAGAGAGAGTATGAGTGGGGGAGGGGTGCAGGGAAAGGGAAAAGCAGGTTCCCCAGTTGAGCAAGGAGCCAGATGTGGGGCTGGATCCCAGGAGCCTGGGATCATGGCCTGAGCCGAAGGCAGACGCTAAACGACTGAGCCACCCAGACACCCCTGAGATTATCTTCAGTAGTGCTCCCAGTTTATAGATTCATGATTTATCCGTGAACAGTGAAAAACCCTAAACCTTATCTGCTTTGGAATATAAAGCATTCATTCTTATCACAGAGTGACAACTCCCCTTCTAAACCCCACAATTTCAGGAAATACGCTGAATTTTTCTCTTTTCACAGAATATTTGACAATAACATGTGACCTTAGCAAATCCAATATGGCCAATATTTGACTCTGCTATGACACTAAAATCTAAGGATACTTTTATTGTAATTATTCTGTTTAAAAATTTTATTTTTTCAGCATTTAGATGTAAGTAGTGCTCTCATGTAAAGTAAACGCGGGCTCACAAACATTATCTTATCTTGCATATTTTGCCACCTCACAAGATGACTCATGTAAGATTAGCTATGGGCTTGAGTAAATATTCATCATAAACAATATATTATTTTGTAGATTTATAGCAAATGCCCCACATTGTTTTAGTTACTAATAAACACTAAACACTCATGTTTTTGTCTCACAGAAACATTTCTGTGTTAGACTCTGGCAAGTGGATTGCTAGCAAGTGCCAGAGAACTCCAAGGGACTGTGGACACCATGATTTCATTTGAATATGGTTTTGTTTGTTGCTGTAAAATATTACAGTGAAGGGGTGCCTGGCTGGCTCAGTTGGAAGAGCATGTGACTTGATCTCAGGGTCGTGAACGTGAGCCCCACATTGGATATAGACATCACTAAAAAAATGCATAAACTTAAAAAAAATAAAATAAAATATTACAATCAAGAGCCAAGTATACAAAAAACAAGATTTGGGCAGTATTTGTATTCTTGTATAAGTAACGTTAGACACCAAATGTTTAAGTGGATTGTAGGCAAATATATATGATTTTATTTACATATGCATTATATGGTATATTTATATATATTCTATATTATATAATATTAGGTATGTATAATCAAGATATATATATATGGTGATATATGATCTCATCTATATATATTATTTCTGGTGACCAGCAAAACAGATAAAACAGAAGAGCAATGATTATCAGAAGCCAAGACGATGATCATAAGAAGAAGCCAGCTCTAATTTTATCTCCGCCACCTTGCTGAAACATGGGTAAGCCCTATGTTTCTAACTGACATGAGTGCATCTGCAAAGGTCACATCCTCTGTAATTGTGGATTTCTTACTGCAGGCTTAATTCTCAGCTTTTTGGCCACATCCCTCGCACTGAACACAAGGAAACGTTTAATAGAGTGTGGGTGAGCCTGTCATATCCTCTCTTTGAGTATGAGTTAATGAGGAATAAAAAGAAGGAAGATTAATAGAAACCAGGTTCTCACAGTTGCAAACCAGAGTCGGGACTTTGTATAAACCCAGAGAAAGAAGCTTTCTAACAGTAATCGTGAAAATTCTGACCTTTAAACATGAATATCCGAAAAAGTAAATGATTGAATCAACTCAGGCACTAGAATGGCTGAAATGGCCGTTGACCACAGAGAGCTGATAATTCCAGTTCTTTTAGACACTGGGGCTAAATTACCACTTGACGTTTTAAATTATTGCTCAGGAAGGTAGTTGTAAAGAATTGCCTGGTGATTTGTTTTTGTTTTGTGGGGGTTTTTTGTATGGTCATCTCACCTTAAAATTACAGAATGCTGTCAGCGAGAAAAACTTTTTTAGATACAATAGCTTGATTAATGAGCGAGGTAGGAATGAGTCATCTTCTGTCTGTTTTCATTTTCTCCCTCAGCCCCACAGTATTGTGCATTTCAGGAGGTTATTGGTCTTACTCTGCACTGGCCATTCTGAATGATGATAGTGTGTTACTGCCTTAGTCTGTTCGGGCAGCGACCGCAGAACACCACAGACTGGGGGCTTATAAACAACAGACATTTCTTTTCTTTCCCACAGTGCTGGAGACCAAACGTCCCAGGTAACGGGCATGGGCACATTCAGTATCTGGTGAAGGCCGGCTCCCTGGGTCAAGGATAGGTGCCTTCCTGCTGTGTCCTCACATGGAGGAGGGTATGAGGGAGCTCTCTGGGGTCTCCTTGAGAAGGGCGCTAATCCCACTGACGAGGGTGCGACCCCCGTCATCAATTCAATTTGAGGTGTACATCAATTCAATTTGATGTAATCACCCCCAGGGGACCGCGTCTCTAACACTAGGGCTTACACTTTCAACACATGAATGGGGAGGGGGCCGGTGGCAATAGCAGTTATATATGGGGTTTTGAAAAACTGTTCCTATATGTTATCCCGTTACCGTTCTGACAGGCGTAGACACACTGTGAGACAGACAGCATGGAGAGTCAAGATAAACACAGTTGGGGGGAGTGAGACTCAATCTATATTACATGAATCATCTCCCCAGGTACAGACCAGGAGAGTTTCAAGGCCAGGACAAAATCGGTGATCTGAGACAAAAGAGATTTGGTCCCTCTCTTTTGGTGTTTCAAATGATAAGTAACACAGGAAGACGTTCATCAAAAAAAAGTTGTATGAACATCCATTTGTGAGAAGCAAAATGTTGAGGATTATTGGCTCCTTAAAGTAACAGCCCAAAGATAGCCATATAGAAAGGTATTTAAAAACTGTGTGATCGATTGCCTGGGAAAATGTCACTTACGTTTTTTCCTCAGCATGAAAACGGAACAGCTGTTTTAAACCATGAGTATTCATTAATTCACTATTCATTCACCCGTTTTACCATGAGTATTTGTTAAGCAGTTACTGTGTGCCAAGGATGAAACACTGGGGAGAAGAGAGTGAGTAACACCAAAAATCCAAACAAACATCCTATTTTCTGCATCATGGAATATGTAACGTCTTGGTAAATCAGAGGTTAAGAAAATGATTTTTAAAATGTGAATTATGTATCCATTACCCGACAAGATGGAGTAACTCGTGGGGCATGCTTCTGGGAATCAATGAATCATGTTCTATGGGAGTAACGTTAAATGGAGATCAGATAGAGTCAAGTGAAGATTTCTATGTCAAGACAAAGTCACCTAAGGCAGTTCCTCAAACACCCTTGAAGAAAATGTAGCTCTGTGGTGCTGTGCTTAGTCACCCCTGGGACTAAGATCTCAGTGCCCACCATATCATATTTTCTCTGCTGATTGACTTAAAAAACTTTAAGATGGTTTATTAAATTGCAGTATCTTTGACTTACATTTCGGGGATTTTTATTCAGCTTTCTTCTGTGTGGATGTAATTTATACATGTGCGTTTATCATTTGATTGAAGTAAATTACTGTTTACTCAAAGTCAATTAACCAAAATATAGCTCTTGTTTTATGTTATTTAAATCTGTGCTGTTAAAATAGCACCGGAAAATGTGTACCATGCAAGAACATCACAATTCCATATGACTCTGACCTCTAGAAACACATTTTAGAAAAAAGGCTGAAAAATGTGTCATAGCTGGTTTTTGTTTTCCCCTGACAAGAACAAAGACAGATATACCTAGAGATTTATTAGCACAACATGCTTTTGTGGCAAAATTAGCAGGAATCTAACCTTTGAGATTTACAGAAAGCAAAACAAAATAGGAAAAAAAAATCTTTTCAGTTAACCCTATCATTCACAAGATAGAGCATTTGAGAAAACAAAGTGAACCACTGAAGATTTAGGCACTGGTTCAAATGTTAGATGGCTAGGATACTTCGGGGAAAGGAGTTTTAGGTCTACCTCAGAAATAAAAACAAATTTGAATGATAAAAACCAAAATTCCTAAAAACAAAATTTAAAATTCTGGTTTTGATCCATATAGCCACATAAATGTTAAGCTTAGTGGAATTTGAAAGCAAAAAACAAAGAACTGATATGTTAATCTCTTACATGCTTTTCAGCCACAAGGAATTGCTTAAGACTAGAGAATGAAGACTAAGCAAGGTCCTAATTTTCTTGGTTTTGGACTGACATTTTTAGTGTAATGTAAGGATTTTTCGCTCTGCTAGAATCTTACTGCCAACTAACAGTAAAATGATCATGCATACAGAATGGGCAAAACCAGAAAGGCAAGCATCTCATTGGTATTTATTCTTAGCAAGATTGTGTCTCTGTCCAAATATGCTGTAATAATGTCAAAAACACAGTAGCCTTAGGTGACTGTGTGAGTGCCAGAATTGTTCTGGTTCAAATAGCATTTCTTTTGAGTCCTAGAGCAACTGTCTATCTAGAGTACTCTTGCAGGAAGCCAGTTTATTTCCCCTGAAACAGAAAGAAAGGCAAGTCCCATGAGAGACCAAACCAGAGGCACAGTTGACTTCTGTGTCCTCTGTCCTGAGCAGCTTCCCGTCCTGTCCAACTCCGGCACAGGGGAGAATTCAGCCCCGCCTGAGGCCAGAGCCAGTCCTGGTTATGGCTGCTGGCATTGTGGAAGCCCAGCGCTGCCCACACTTGGGATTTGGAATGGGTCTTGCTGTAGGTACCCTATGGATCTGCAGTAATCCATCCAGCTGGCTCCTCTCCCAGGACGCAGATGCCCACCAGCCTCCCTGCTCCCAATGGGCATTCTGCTCTGAACCCGTCAGTAATGGGATGGAGCACAGCCCTGCCTCTTTCGGGTCACTGGACCATCCAGCTCTCCCGGCCTCCCCCCATCGGTTCCTTCATTCTGAACAGTTCCCTTAGGAACATCTCATTAATACCCTGGGAGCCCTCAAGTTTTCAGGCCAGGAAGCCCCAGACGCTTCCTCACGTGGGTTTATAGGGGATGGGAGAATGAGCACATTCAGTGACCAGCTCTCTTGGAGTCACGTTGTCTTTGTCGGCACATCTTCCAGAACGTTGGCTCTGGAAAGGAACATGTGGCCACCATCAGTTTCTGGAGCCCTGGGATGTCTGGGAACAGTTTCCAGCACAGTCTTCATAGGCAGCAAGAAGCAGAGCTGGTAGACACGTGTGCTCTGTTGGCTGCATCGCCCTGATCGCCTGCCAGACCCGGGATAGAGTATGTTGAGAACTTCACTGACTCGGTGTTGACACAGATTAAGGTCTAATTTTGCTTCATTTTGTATCATCAAACCTCAGGTTATGTAAGCACAGTCCTTCTATAACTTCACGCAGGGTGAGTTATAACACAAAAATGTGTTGAAAATGCTCCAGAAGACCTCCTACCAAGATGGTTATGTTTGTGGCCGATTTTTGTGCAGCCCCCTTTAAATCACGTGTCTCCACCGATCTTGGGGGCTCACGTCTCCCTAACAGGGCTGCACATTGAGCAGAGATTAATTACTTCCAGGAGGCCATTCTACCCAATAATTCTTGATGGGAAAAGGAGCATTTGAAATACCGACTGTACAATTTACAGTTGGTGGTGAAGTCTTCATTTTGGTACCAGCTGTTCTGTGTTAGACATTTTCACACTACAAACAGCTCCAGAATGGCACATAGCTGGGAATTGTATGTGGTGTTTTATCACTCTTTATCCGGGAGAGGAAATATCATTGTCCTTTACTGCAAGAGCACCTGGGGAGTTAGTCAGTTTTGGGTAAAGAAGAACACACCGAGCCAAGATTCTAGAATCGAATCTGAAAAACATCATTTCTATAGTGTTGCTGCTTGCTCGTGCAATAAGGTCTCGTACAATTCATGGTACCATCCCAAAGGGCAAGGAGAAGGACAGAAATCAAGCAGAGATAACCCACTTTTATCGCTTTTGTCAATTCAGGTTTCAAAGTTTTTTAAAGAAAGAACTCTGTAATTTACGAATGTGTGAAAACAGGTTAGTCTGTGGAGTAGCCACGGTAAGGCATGATGGTCTTTTTATTGGAACAAGGAAGGACGGGTATTGTCTGCATCCTGCCCTCAGAAATCTCACAGGATATTGCAGAAGATACACACAGTGTGTCCTCGTTATGGAGTCCATGTGTGCACGTCTGCTTACTTGCTAACGTTTATTTGTAACCCCCAAACCAATACTTTCATAGTCATCCATGGACATGCCAAGTGGTAAAAATTTCTCATCGATAGACACCCACATTCCCAGCTGAGTTGGAACAAGTCTGTGCTTTGCCTTCCTCTTTCAACTCTTGTACTGTAAACAGGTGTCCTTTATGAGGTCTAATGTTCTCGGGTTTGTGTTTTTGGTTGGTGATTGCAGAGCTTACAGTGACCCCTGAACATAGTGCTGACGTGCTGTCCAGTGTTCCTGAGTGTAAGGCGGCCGTGTGTGCCCTCTGAGAAAATAGGTGTGAGATAAGTTTAGTTCAGCCATGAGTTATGCAGTGCTGATGGATGTGCATTCAGTGTGGATGAATCAACAATAGATATTAAATAAGGAATCTGTCATTTTTTAACTGTTTCGTTTCTTTTTTTCTTTTCTTTAAGTAATCTCTACACCCAACATGGGGCTCAAACTCATGATCCTGGGATCAAGAGCCAGAGGCTCCACCTACTGAGCCAGCCAGGTGCCCCTAAATAAGGAATCTTTAAGTGGAAAGACACATAAAACA
Source organism: Mirounga leonina (assembly GCF_011800145.1). Lineage (NCBI taxonomy): Eukaryota > Metazoa > Chordata > Mammalia > Carnivora > Phocidae > Mirounga > Mirounga leonina. The sequence goes on from NW_023270649.1 coordinate 5,381,208, forward strand.
AGGTAATGTATTGATCAGTTGATGAAAATGACCAGAGGCTTGCAGGCACCCTGCCCTGCATTTCCCTTAGGAGCAATGGTTCATGATTTGCAAATTCAGTATGCATGGTGATTTAGACAACATCACTGCCACAGATAATAAGAATTGACTCTGTGTGTTTGTGTATGTGTGTGGGTCTAGGGATGTATGTGTATGTGCATTCATGTATGCATATATGTGTCCATGTATGGTATTATACTACTGGAAATACACACAGATATCATGGAAACACATAAAATAGCCCACACCTGGGAAAGGAAGGGTATAGTCAGGCCCCAACATAACTCTCCATCACATTCAAACCCATCAGTGGAAGACTGCTTTCTCTGGGGAATGTGGCCTACCTCTAGCTTGGAACGTCTGCCTGCTGAGAGGTGACATGAACAGTAACCACTGTCTAGTTACTTTAGGTCCACTGAAGCTAAATAATAGAAAGGAGATTGGAATTATTCTCTTGAATCCTGTGATGCCAAAGATCTTACACAAACATAGTCTCATTTTGGAGAAAGTGCTTAAAATTCCCTCTTTTAGAAGTATTTTAAGTGCCAAATCTGACAGAAATCATATTAATTGTATCTTTTAAATAGTAATGCAAGGAGCAAAACAAAGTATCGGCTCACAGAAACATGTTTCCTTCTTCCAGTGTCCCCTTCATATAATAAATTATCTGACCAACAGCCAGAATGATATTTTTTAAATATAAATCAGGAGGAGGGAGGGATGAATAGGTGGAGCACAGAGCACTATTTGGGCAGTGAAATGACTCTGTGTGATACTAGAATGATGAATACACACCATTATACATTCGTCTAAACCCATAGAAGGTGCAACACTAAGAGGGAACACTTATGCAAACAGTGGACTCTGGGTGGTTATGATGTGTCAGTGCATGTTCATCAGTTGTAACAAATGTCCCACTCTGGTGGGGACATTGACAGTGGAGCATGGGGTTGTAGAGGAATCTCTTAACCTGCCTCCCTCAATTTTTCTGTGAACCTAAAACTGCTCTAAAAAATGAAGTCTATCAAATCTATGTGCGTATATATAGTAAAAATCTCTGTATATTTAATTTAAAATATATGTTTAATATTTATATATTAATAATAATAATATATAGTCAAGCCACTCCCTTCTTTATCAAACTTCCATTATCCTTGAAGGAAAGTCATGACTCCTCAGTGTCATCTGGCTGACAGGTAATCAGACCTCATCTTTATCACTACTCTCCATCAGCAGAGGCAGATACAGGTTTTTTATATCTGAGGCTTAAAGAACCATTTGTAATAAGAACATAAAGTAACAAAATCTGAATTTAGGTGCAGTGCCTTGCAAAGATTCACTGGTTTGATAGTAAATCCAGCACTGGTCAATAACCTAACACCAAACCCGTGTTCCTTTTGCTCACTGAAAAGACCAAACCCATTCACAACTCAGAGTGCTTGTGCTAGCTCAAAATAGGATCCTTCTCATCATTCATTCACTGAAATCATCAGCTCCTCAGAGAGATGGGGCCTTAGGTACTATGTTTGCAGTAGTCACACATCACCCCACTCCCATTGCATTACTTTGTTTAGTCGTTGCACACTCTGGAATTGCATTACATTGCATTATACTGCATGTATTGGTATGGAGCAGACAAATATAGGTTGACTGAATGCATGCATGCATGAGTCTACTTTTTTTAAAAGAGCGTATCATGACAGTGTTCCATTCCAGAAATCTGAGACTCTATCCAGGTTAACATTAGTAAACATGATGACATTGGTCATAATGACAAAGTCAAACCAGTAAGGTTCTCTTGCTGCTGCACATAGATATCTGCACGCAGATAGACGTCTGAAAAAGGTTAGCATGCAACAGAATTCCTTAGTTAAGTCAGAAGAGCTTAGTACTTTCTGAATCTGGGAGGTGACACAAGGCAAATTACACCCTCATGCTAGACAGTGAGACAACAGTAGTCTTTCTAAGCATGATGGAAATAGAGAAGTATTCTGTTATCACCAAAATGTTTACACAATCCCGTGAAAGGGCTAGTAACTAAAAAACTTTTCAAAGAGTTTGACAAGGAATTAGGGAAAAAAAAAAAACTCAAGAATTCATTTGTGGAAGATATTTATATGAAAATGTTTCTATCCCCAAATGACACTCAAAAAATAGCAGGTATGAAATATTACATTCACAGTAGCAAACAAAATAATTATGCTCCCAGGAGTAAACTCAACCAAGTGTTATGAAAGAAGAACATAAAGAAAGCCAAAAGGCTAAAGAAAATTGTAGTGCCTCAGAAACGAGGCATAAATTGTCACTGAAATAGCTCAGTATTGTAGAAATGTTGGTTTTCCCTAAATTAATTTGCAAAAATTCAAAGAACCCCAGCCAAATTCTTTTTATTGACTTTTAAAATTCATCTGGAGTGAAAGAACAGCCAGAAACACCCTGAAAATAGAAATTATGGGGCATTGGAACATATAGGACCATAAAATTGATGCAATAATAAACATATGCTAGAAGAGACAGATCACAAAAACAAGAATATAGTAACAGATAAATAGGAGGATCTCGTAAAGCTAGCACTCCAAATCTGTCATGAAAAGATGGATTATTCTCATGAAAATTGGTTTCCTATCTCACTCCACACAACAAAGCAAATTGTAGATAGATTTTTTTTAATTACATGGAGTAAACAAAACTGCAACAGTACAAAAAGAAAATATGGGTGACTCCTTTGTAGTGTTCTGCTGAGGAAGGCATTTCCAGGCATGGCAATTAGAAATGAAGGTGTGAAGAAAAACCTGGATATTTTATTTATTCTGTATGCAAAATGAATGATGTAAAAATGCAAACTAGACAATTATCTGGAAACAAATGGTCCTATGTCAAAAAGCAAAAAGTTGATATCTGTTATTTACCCCTTAAAATACCCTTCACAGCAAAACAGAATTGAGCAAATTTGTGAACAGGCAATTTCCAGAAAAAGAGAAGGAAATTAACTAATAAACATTTAAAAAACCAAACTCACTACTATCCTTCCTTCCATAAAACAATTTTGCAAGATTTTACTTTTCTCCTATTATTTTGGCAAAAAATTAACAAAGTAGTGACATGAATTTTCTAAAAAAGAAAAAAAAGAAAAAAAAGCTGGAAGATGGAAACCTTTATACAATCTTGGTGGGTTAAATTTATATTCATATATTCATAGTCAAATTTCCATTATATATATGCAATGTATGTAATGTGTATACAATTCTTGATAGTGTGATTTGTTTCAAATGAACTAGTTATAAAAATATTTGCAAAAGTGCCCAAAGATACAGCTATCTAGAAGGTAAGAATGGGTAAAATATGTAAGACACACAAATCCAGGTGTTTATTTTTATAGAGAAAAAAAGTGAAGACTTAATTGTTCACAATAGAATATTATGCAATAGCTTATTTTACATTCATCCAATAGAATAGCACCCTGAACTTTGAGGTAATGCTGTCATTTGAAAGATGCTATGGAAAGATACGAATAACATATCATTGGGAGAATGTGTGATGAGATTCATTGTTGCAGATATATATTTACAACATATTCTGTGTCTATATCTGGGAGGAAGAATTATGGGGTTTATGAGTGGGTATTTAGAATTTTTAAAACTTGTCTTTACATACATATCTATTACTTCGAGAACAAGAAAAAGAAGTAATTATATGCACAGTTCAAGTGAAAGTATCATTGAATAAGAAAATCATTTATTCTACAGTCATTGGGGAGGCAAGATTTGTGTGAGCAAAATAAGCAACTAATACTTAGAAAAGAATTTTTAGCTTGAGTCCAGCAGAATAAAAAACACATGCTCTTTAGTTGAAATATGAGATGGCTCCCTCATGGTGAGAGGATCAACCTCAATTTGCTAACATCTTGCAACTGTGTTTCTCCCAATATGTTGAGATCACTGTGCTCAGGTGCCTAGAGAATAAAATATAGTATCCCCTGAAAACCAGTCTTTTTCCCTTTCCAGTCAAGAAGAAGAATGATTTACACTCTCTGCCTTCATTACTTTTCTTATAAGTTAAGGAGATTGAATCTATTTTCTGCCAAAGAAATGCTATTTTATATTAACATTCTTGCCATAAAAACATGACAACAGAAGGATGCCTAGTGGGCTCAGTGCACGGAGCATGCGACTTTTGATCTTGGGGTGGTGAGTTCGAGCCCCGTGATGGGGGTGTGTGTGTGTGTGTGTGTATAAAACAACATGGTCTGGGGGAAGTCTTTAAGAATTGTTGTGATCTTTCTATCATGTTGAAAAACACATCTTGGCAATTTGGCATCTGACTTGAAGGTTGGACCATGGTGAGACTGAGTAGGGTCTGCCTGCGACCAGGAGCAGGTTGACTTTGAGAATGTTCCCAATCTTTAAAAAATACAGCAGGTCTTTCCAAAAGCTGAGGTGTGGATGGTGGGGACAGATGAGTGGGTATATGTTTCATTCGGTACCTAAGCTTTCTGATTACTGATTGTTCAGTTTTTTCTGGATTCCCATGAAATTTCTTAATACCACCTTCCCCCTTTTGTGAGCTAGACTGATGGAGTTCCCATTCCTCTCAATCAAGAATTCTCACTGTCCATTTTCACACGTTTGCAGCAAGGCAGAAATAGCTCCTTTCTAGGTCAGATGGAAAAGGGCACCACCTTGGTAAATGAAATGGCCTGGGTAACAAAAATCAAATGATTCACTTGGCCCTGGTCATTTCTATCACAGCAGGTGTTCTAGGCACCCTGAGAAGGAGCAAATCCTTATACACAAGTTATAATGCTACATTTGACAATGGCTGAAACACAGTAGCGCAAGGATGTAGGTTTTGTGATTTGTAATGGTTGAGACTATGTTTCAAGGAATGACTGATTCCACTCAAATGTGTTTATTCAGGGAAATTCTGTAGTACGTGGAGAACAAGCCATGACTGAAAGTCAATGCCCATAACTCCAGGCTGACTTGTTTCATTATTTTCCCTCATGCTGGTGGATATAGCAAAGCATGGAGCTAATGTGGTCATTAAATCACAGCTCTGAATTTGCTTGGAGTTTTCTGGTGTTCGGTTAAAATAAGTTGGAAAATTGGAAAGGCTTTCAGATTTTCCCCCCTGTTTAACTCAATTCAGTCTGGATCAATCAAACCAGACCTTGAAACTATGTTGGATGCTCTTGTAAATCTCAGACTTCTCTGCCTCTATATTGTGTTCAGAGAGATGTCTGGAAATGTGAACCTAAAATGCTATGCAGGGAAAATAATGGGCACAGTTATAAGCAGTGGCTTTTGTAATCACAGCAAAAAGATATTTTCTTTCTCTTCCATGAAAAATATATTGCAAGTTGCTTCCCTAAAGCAGATAAAACTAAAGGAGGAACCACAATTTCTGATGACATTAAAAAAATGCCTTGACAAAGAGCCTATTTCTTGTTGGTTAATCTTGGAGGCAGGCAGCCAGATTGTTGTGGGTGTCATGCAGGCTGAGGACGTGTTACAGCATTTGGCAAACTACGTCATGCACAGGTTAGGGATTACTGATGAAAGCATGCATTTGAGACTCAAGTATTAATTTCATTGCTTACATATCTTTTGGTCAGATTTATATTTTTTAAAGACGTACGTATTTTAGAGAGCGAGAGTGTGCTTGCACACAAGTTGGGGGGGAGGAGAGGAAGAGGGAAAGGGAGAGAATCTCAGGCAGACTCCCCACTGAGCACGGAGCCTGTCGTGGGGCTGGATCTCACAATCCGTGAGATCATGACCTGAGCTGAAATCAAGAGTCAGACACTCAACTGCCTGAGCTGCCCAGGTGCCCCAAGGTCAGATGTATTTTCAAAAATTTATCCTCAACTATATCTGTTTTTCTTAAATACCAGCAGTATTGCTTTAAAAGTGGAAAAAGGTGAGTAACTAGTAATTTTGTCTTTCTAGAAATAGTTTGGCTACTTCTTTTTCATTGGTTAACAAATTGGTATTACTGAATTTGTTTAGCATTATGAATTGATTATCTGTTGGCTAGATAAGACGGTAGGCAAAGCTTACTTCTCACTAAAACTGTATGTCTCTGTGACTTTGCAAACCATATTTTGATAGGAGTCTTTGGAATTTTCTCTGATCATTCTATAAATTCAAGTTATCATATTTCAGGTAGATTATAAGTATATAGAAATGCATCCTTTCCCCATCCCTTACGATAACATGACCATAAGGGATATGCAAGGCAGATGATAATTATCACTATCAAATCTGGAATTTCATTCTGGCACATACCTTTATATAGAAGATTTTACAGACCTGTAGGAAAAAGATAAACCCACTAGAAAAGGAAGCAAGGGATACAAGAGACAATTTTCAGAATTACAAATTGCATACAGAATATTTACTGAAGGGGACCCTGGCTGGCTCAGTCAGTGGAGTGTGTGACTCTTGATCTCAAGGTTGTGGGTTCAAGCCCCACGTTGGGTGCAGAGATTACTTAAAAATAAAGTCTTTTTTTTTAAATACTTACTGAAGAAATGGTAAAACAACAACAAAATGAGTAGAATTAAAAATACATTAACATAGGGTCGCCTGGGTGGCTCAGATGGTTAAGCGTCTGCCTTGAGCTCAGGTCATGATCCCGGGGTCCTGGGATCGAGTCCCACATCGGGCTCCCTGCTCAGCGGGGAGTTTGCTTCTCCCTCTGCCACTCCCACAGCTTGTGCGTGCGTCTTTCCTCTCTATCTCTCAAATAAATAAAATCTTTAAAAAAATACGTTAACATAGGAGACACCATATAATCCAGCTCGAAGAATATCGGCATACAAAGGTAATTTACAACACTGGAAGTGGTGAGGAAACTGGTCTCTTATGCTCCATTAGTGGGAGAATGCCCCATACTCAAATGACATCATGAGTATTGAGGGCAAACTGACACGGCATTCACGGAGGGCAGGTAAGGAGAATATTCATTATAAATGTGCATACCTGGGATTGAGCGATTCTATTGCTGTTTTTCAGAAGTTTTACCACAGTCACACGACGTAAACGTACAGAAATTCTTTTAACACTGTTTTGTAAAAGTATAATGATAAACTTCCTAAAACAGCGACATAATAACAGTGGTTAAAGAAATCTGTGTTAGCATGAAGAGATACTTAGAACTGGTAACAAGGTGATGTCTTCATTGCTTACAGAAAGTGGTTTAAAAGCAGGTAGTAGAGAAAATACGTATATCTAATGCAATCATGGATTTTAATCTGTGTGTATAAACATGCCCAAAATTATGTGTATGAGGCTATGCATACTGTTTATTGTAGGGCACACAGATGAATGGGGGGGATAAAGGTACAAAGGCCAATTTTTCTCTACGCTCTACAATTCTGAGTAATTGAACTTATGAGTTCATAAGAACATATATGCCATATGGTGTCTTAAGTGTTTTTTATGAAGAACGCAAAACTGTACAAACCTTCTATGTAACTGTCCAGCTTGCCCTCTGTGCCCTGTAAGAATATAATATAGTCCCATTTGCCCTCTGTGCCCTGTAAGAATATAATATAGTCCCATGTCACCGTATCCCTGAGAAAACCAAACAACATAATGTCGCAGTAATTTTTCAGTTTTTAAGCTATAACACAAATGTCACACTCTATGATTTTAAGTATTAATCTTCATTATATTCACCCGCAATAACTCAAGCAAACTTCAGTTTAATTACATAAAACTTGAGATCGTTGCCCCTCAAAATATTTTGAAGAAACACGATTTTGAAAACTAGAGCCAAAGTACTCGCAAATCTGTCTTAAAATAGATTGAGCCTAGGCAGGTGTTAGTCATCAGTGATACAGAGTTTCCCTGTTTTTACTCCCCTTCCTTTGCGGCAATTGCGAGTCGACACCCCATTTCCCTGCCTCTTGTCTGAGTATGCGGGCTTTATGCAGCCCTCGTCTGATGCGGCTGTGTGGACAGATCACAGTTTGAGAGTCTGTCCCTCCTGTGGTAGCAACAAACTCAGCAACACAGTTCCATTACCGACACCAAAGAGGGTAATTTACAAACGTTGCCTGAATTCACCCCGTCGCACAACCACTCCCTTTGTTAAGTTCATAGGATTGATCAGTCCACTGGGTGAGATGAACGTACTCCATCTGGCTTGTGGTTGGTTTTCAAGTAACTGGAGAAAACCTTGTGACATGATTTCTAACTTCATCCTCTGGGTGGCTTTTGGGTTGTCATGCCGGCTTGTGGAGCACAGTTCATTTATCTCCTTTAAAAAGTAAGTGATAGAAATAAATTGAGTAGAAAGCTAGAGGTTGGCCTGGACACCAGTGTGTATTATGAATGAGTATTGAGGGCAAACTTCAGAACAAACTCCTGGCCACACAAAAAATCTAAATGAATGTTGGGAAGACAGACATGGTTTAGTAGGGCCAGTTTTTCAATGAAATGAATTTAATGTTGCTATGTGATAAAATTAATACATATTACTTATAAGCAATTCTGAAAAAATAGTTAGCTGTTGACAGTTGTTGTAAATGGCCTTCCATATTTCCTAATTTTATTGCTTTATATTTGTTCCATATTTATCAAAATCTTTTATTGCATTTTTCATTTTAGGTTATCGTATCCATGCCAAACATTTTAATAATTGCATAATATACTGCCTTAGAGTGGCTGCACCAGCTTGCTTTCCCACCAGCAATATAAGAGGGTTCCCCTTTCTCCACATCCTCACCAACATTTCTTGTTCCCTGTCTTGTTAATTTTAGCCATTGTGATGGGTGTGAGGTGGTATCTCATTGGGGTTTTGATTTGCATTTCCCTGATGCTTGAGTGATGTGGAGCATTTTTTCATGTGTCTGTTGGCCATTTGTATGTCTTCTTTGGAGAAGTGTCTGTTCATGTCTTCTGCCCATTTCTTGACTGGATTATTTGTTTTTTGGGTGTTGAGTTTGGTAAGTTCATTATAGATCTTGGATACTAGCCCTTTATCTGATATGTCATTTGCAAATATCTTCTCCCATTCTGTGGGTTGCCTCCTTGTTTTGTTGACTGTTTCCTTTCCTGTGCAGACACTTTTTATCTTGATGAAGTCCCAAGAGTTCATTTTTGCTTGTTTCCCTTGCCTTTGGAGACATGTCTAGCAAGAAGTTGCTGTGGCTGAGGTCGAAGAGGTTGCTGCCTGTGTTCTCCTTTAGGATTTTGATGGACTCCTGTCTCACATTTAGGTCTCTCAATCATTTGGAGTCTATTTTTGTGTGTGGTGTAAGGAAATGGTCCAGTTTCATTCTTCTGCATGTGGCTGTCCAATTTCCCCAACACCATTTGTTGAAGAGACTGTCTTTTTTCCATTGGATGTTCTTTCCTGCTTTGTCAGAGATTAGTTGACCATAGAGTTGAGGGTCCATTTCTGGGCTCTCTGTTCTGTTCCATTGATCTGTGCGTCTGTTTTTGTGCCAGTACCATACTGTCTTGATGATGACAGCTTTGTAATATAATCAAGCCTCTTATTTTAGATAGGAAGCTAATGCCCAGAGAAGCAAAATGGATTTACAGAGGCCCCAGATAGGTTCCAGTTCTGACACAGAACTAAAATCTCCAGCGTCCCAGTTCAGTCCTTTGTGGGAAAATGGAGACGTTGAAGGATAATTTGGTATCAGTATCTCTTATGTGGGATGACCAACTAAGGAGAAAATCAGAGTTAAGACATGGGTGTGAACAATAATGAACTAGAACTTAGAAACATTCTAAAAATAATAAATAAAGTGATGGCATAAGAAAAAACTTAGTAACAGTCTAATCTAGTGAATTACGACTTTAGAGAGAAGGAATAATATTCTACGCACCTTTGAATTTCAAGTGCCAGGCAAAGTGCCCAACTTGTAGAAAGTTCTCAAAACTGTTCTTAAAAAACTGCTTCAGTTTTGCAGTGCTCCATCAATGAGTGGGATGACTTGAACCATTTTTATTCTTCATCAACAGTAGACTGCAGTAAGTAGGTGCTGGCCATATTGGGCAGTGCAGGTTTCAATGTGTGGGTACAGCTGGAATATTGGAAACACCAGGACTGATTTTAAATCCCAACTAAGTCCTCGTATCAGCATGAACTGTGCTGTTCAACATATAACTTCCAGTTGGGAAAATTTGAGTTCTTCTTTGATTTTTAGTTAAGAGAGAACTTTCTGGATGCATGGGTAAGCTGAAACATTTGGAATCCTTCTTGCTCGTGTCATGTGTATGAAGTACAGCTCCCACTCAAATTTGAACTTGTTTGTTCCCTTGGCAGTTCATGCTCAAGAGCTCAGGACACACTGAAGTGTCCGTCTAGTGTTGGTCCCAATGGTAGCGTCGCTGCAGTCTCCTGATGACTTTGTACATGTCTGACATGTCCCAGCTCCCCTTGGGGTTCCTGCAGTGGCTCACTCTCAGGAGCTAGAGAGCTGAATTTTCCTTGCTAGCAATAGCTTTCATGTGTTTTCAATAAGAGAAAACAGATGCATATCCAGTTATCTTTGCAGTCCATAAATTCACAGAGAATGCGGTCTTTTTTTCCCCCCATCCCCATCAAAAGCTGCTGAGGTTTGCCAGGCATCCAAGACCTTGCTCTTGACGCATAACCTCTGAGCCCCATGCAGTCCTCAGCAAGAGACCCTATCCCCAAAACAGTGCACCTGCTTAAACCATCTGTGGAGTCCAAACAGATTCAATTTCCCTTGCACTTCATTTATGCTAACAGAAATCACATGGGTGAAGCTGAATTTTTCCATCAAGGCATCAATGGACACATAGACCAACCCCAAGTAATCTACACAGGCAGTATGCTAAAAAAAATTTATATGCAGAAATCCACCGAAATCTTCTAGTGATGCAGTCATTTCATAAATGAGAAAATCAAAGCATCTGATCACATAAGGTAACCCGCCTCTTCTAAGATCACTGGAGTACTGACAGACTCAACGAAAAGTGTTTTACAACATCCCTATATAATTGCTACTCAACTCAGTTTTCATCTGTTAAATATGTCCATTTGGAGAAGGACATATTAGCTATATCCTGAATAGATCATTTCTTTTGATTTGCACACACACACACAAAAAAGTGATCGTGCCTGCAGCTGAACATACAGTGACGACGATATGCCCCTGTGTAACTGTTTTCCAAGACGACACCAGCCTTCCTAACCATTCATTTATAAAGTCAGATACTTATGTTCTAATTTGGACAAATTAGCTAGTAGAATTCCTCTGTCCTTCATACTCAACATTTGGGATATATTTCTATGACTCTCTTTATTCTGAGGGTAAGAATAAAGCCTTTGGTAATGTCCTGAATCTTGAGCAGACTCTCCCTGTATTTCATTGCCTTTTTGTCTTTCTTTTCTTTTATTAATGCCTCCTATTCACATTTTCCTGCCCTATCACTGGTTTTCTGCTTGAAGAAGGATTGAAAATGCTTGAGATCTCAGATATCATAAGTAAACTAACCTCTTGTGACTAAACTCCGCAATGTCAAAAATGCGGCTCTGATAAATCAAAAAAATTATGTAGTTGTGGGAAACAAGGCTAATGAATGAGGCATATTGACATGATGATCACAAATGTGTCAAGTCTAAGCTGTTAGTCTAGATTCTGCTACAAACTTGCCCTGATTTCTTTGATATTCTGAAGACATTTCTATGATCCCCCTAATCAATACCTTTTTTAAAAACTGACATTATTTTATTTAATAATATCATTTCCTAAATGATAATCTATGTAAAATCTGCTTAAATAAAAATATGAGGACTTAATAGGGCTCATGAGAACTATTATTAATAAATGAAAAGCTATTAGTAACAGAACTGCCAAGACTTAATCAATCAGTGGGTTTTTTTTTTTTTTAAGATTTTATTTATTTATATGACACAGAGAGACACAGCGAGAGAGGGAACACAGCACGGGGAGTGGGAGAGGGAGAAGCAGGCTTCCTGCCGAGCAGAGAGCCCAATGCGGGACTCAATCCCAGGACCCTGGGATCATGACCTGAGCCAAAGGCAGACGCTTAACCGACTGAGCCACCCAGGCACCCCTCAATCAGTGTTAATTATAGGGCTACTTATGAATATAGGGCAATTCTGAAAGGCATATTATATATTCCATAGTTGTTCAATCTAGTTTAGAAGAGACTTTATAAAATATATATGTTTTTAGGGGTGCCTGGGTGGCTCAGTCATTAAGCATCTGCCTTAGGCTTAGCTCATGATCCCAGGTACCTGGAATTGAGCCCCACATCGGGCTCCCTGCTCAGCGGGGAGCCTGCTTCTCCCTCTCCCACTCCCCCTGCTTGTGTCCCCTCTCTTGCTGTGTCTCTCTCTGTCAAATGAAGAAATAAAATCTTTAAAAAAATAAAATAAAATATATATGTTTTTAATTCCAGTACAGTTAACATACAGTGTTATATTAGTCTCAGGTGTACAAAATAGTGATTCAACAATTCCAAACATTGCTCAGTGCTCGTCATGGTAAGTGTACTCTTCATCCCCATCACCTATTTCACCCATCCCCCACCAACTCCCCTATGGCAACCACCAGTTTCTTCTCTGTAGTTAAGAGCCTGTTTTTTCTTTATCTCTTTTTTTTCTTTGTTGGTTTGTTTTGTTTCTTAAATTCCACATATGAGTGAAATCATATGGTATTTGTCTTTCTCTGACTTATTTCACTTAGCATTATATCCTCTGGATCAATCCATGTCATGGGACATGGCAAGACTTCATTCTTTTTTATGACTGAGTACTAGTCCATTGTATATATATTCCACATACCTTTTTTATCTATTCTTGTATTGATAGACGCTTGGGCTGCCTCCAGAATTTGGCTATTGTAAATAATGCTGCATTAAACATAGAGGTGCATATAGCTTTTCAAATTAGTGACTTTGTGTTCTTTGGGTAAAATGCCCAATAGTGGAATTACTGGATCCTGTCATAATTCTATTTTTAATTTTTTGAGGAACCTCCATAAAGTTTTTCAGAGCGGCTGCACCAGCTCACTTTCCCACCAGCAGTGCACAAGGGTTCCCCTTTCCCCACATCCTGGCCAACACTTGTTGTTTCTTCTGTTATTGATTTTAGCCATTCTGACAGGTGTGAGGTGATATCTCATTGTAGTTTTGATTGGCATTTCTCACGATGGGTGATATTGAGCATCTTCATGTGTCTGTTGGCCAACTGGATGTCTTCTTTACATAAATGTTCACATGTTCATGTCTCCTGCCCATTTTTTAATTGGATTATTTGTTTTTGAGGTGTCGAGTTGTGTAAGTTCTTGATATACTTTGGATACTAACCCTTTATCAGATATGTCATTTGCAAATATCTTCTCCCATTCCATAAGTTGACTTTTAGTTTTATTGATTGTTTCCTTCCGTGTGCAGAAGCTTTCTATTTTGATGTAGTCCCAGTAGTTTATTTTTGCTCTCGTTTCCGCTGCCTCAGGAGACATATCTAGAAATATGTTGCTACAGCCAATGTCAGAGAAATTACTGCCTGTGTTCTCTTGTAGATTTTTTATGGTTTCAGGTCTCACATTTAGGTCTTTAATCCATTGTGAGTTTATTTTTCTGTCTGCTGTAGGAAAGTAGTCTAGTTTCATGCTTTCTTTCTTTTTTTTAAGATTTATGTATTTGAGAGAGAAAGAGAGTGAGAGAGGACACCGAGCCGGGGGCTGGGGGTGTGAGGAGCAGAGGGAGAGGGCGAAGCAGACTCCCCGCTAAGCAGGGAGCCCAAAGCAGGACTTGATCCCAGGACCCAGAGATCACGATGTGAACCGAAGGCAGACGCTTAACTGACTGAGCCACCCAGGTGCCCCCAGTTTCATTCTTTTGCATGTTGCTGTCCAGTTTTCCCAGTACTAGTTATTGGCAGGATTTTTTCCCATTACATATTCTGCCTCCTTTGTTGTAGATTAATTGACTATATAATCGTGGGTTTACTTCTGGGCTGTCTACTCTGTTCCACTGATCTATGCATCTATTTTTGTGCCAATACGTTACTGTTTGGATTACTCCTGCTTTGTCGTATATGAAGAGAAGACATTTAAACTGCATTTACATTACCAATAACTTTTAGTAGTTGTTAAGGAGGATATGAGAATGAGCAAGAATAGAACCTCATTTAAATTATAATTTCTTTATGTGATTATATATAATATATAATTGCTGAAACTCTGATGAAAACATTTGGAAAGAGATGGGGAACCTGGAACACACACACACACAAAAAAAAAGGGTGAAATGACCTACTAACCTAGAGTAAGCACAGGAGAAATTTAAAATGTTTTGAAAAGCAACAATGAATGGGGCTTAACAACTATTGAAAAGAAATGCAAAGTGATCATCATAAGGAAATCAGATGATAGTTAGGAATTGATACAAGCATACAAATATAAATTCCGGAATACTTTCCAAAGATGACTAAGAAATTAAGATATGATGAAGGTGGCATTGTCATCAACGAGACAGGTCACACTGGCCAATCAATGGCATGGTCACAGCTGCCTGTTTTGAATTCTACCGTGTTTTATCTCACGGTAGACGTAATATCCAGTTAGTATATCCTCACAACAGCATAATACCCAGACGGAGGAAAAGATTTAAATATAAAAATAAAAGAAATGCTAGTAACAGCAATATGAATGGTTTAATGGTTAGGGGTTAACATAACTTTTAAAAAAATTGCACAATGATTAAAACAACAAATGTTTTTTAAAAATAAGTAATTAAAAACAAACAAACCAGTGATACCAGGGTTTGGAAAACTGTAGAGCATATGTGCCAGTTCTAACCTGGGAATGGATTTTATGTGCCCGTTCTAAGAGTGGTGTTTAATGTTTAAATGCTCATTAAAAAAAAAAGGGGAAAGAAGAAAAGATATAAAACAAGAATAGACAAAAGGAAAAACAATAGAGGAAAAATGAGAGAGAACAAAGAAGAATGTGCAACAGGAAATGTACGCAGCCACAAATCCTAAAATATTCACCGCCTGGCCCTTTATGGAAAAGGCTATACCCCCTAGTTTTCACTATACAACAGATAAAAATGAAAATGTCAAAAACACCATAAACAATAAGCATGAAATGAAAATTTAGGGAGAGAGGGAATTTGAAATATATATGTCAAAAACTTAGCCTCTTTAATACAAGAATAAACAACCCAAACAAAACAAAACTTATTTCGCTGCGGTATTACCTGCTGGGAGTCTCTGATTATGTTTACATTTTAAATGTAAATAATCATTTTTTTCTGAGTGTATTTTTATTTCACTTATGATTTACTATATTTTGTCTTATAAGAAAAAAAGTGTTCTACGGACAATCAAGAGCCGCAATTTGATGACTTACAAATCCATTTGGTGGAACTGACAGAAAGGTGTCAGCATTGTGGGAGGTGCAGATCCAAACTCCGTGCTCTGCGGAAATGTGTAACTACTTAGTAGTTTGGTGTCTTGGAGGCCGCAAGGGAGAGGCACACTCTGGACTTCCCAAGGATCCCGAGCTGGCCTGAGAAGTAAGAGGGACCCTTCTTTGCTCTTGTCCTCCTCGGGGGGGGCTCAGCGTGGAAGGGATGACGGAAGTGACCACTCAGGGGTAACAGTGCAGAGAGATTCGGGGTTGGGGGCCATGCTGGAGGCCACCCTAAGGATAGGTGCTGTCCCAGTTATTGAGACTGCTAACCAGGGAATTTGTGTTGTTATTCAAAAGAGCCATTCATTTATACGTTCCTATCTGCTGTGCACCTGCCAAATGACAAGATAGGTTCTATCCACAGGCAACTAAAAAGAGTTGCAGCTCAGTTTCCCACACAAGCAAGAGTCCTGTTTGCGTGTCCCTCAGAGCACACCGCGTCTTGTCCCGTAGCTGTCCCCTTGCTCCTCAGTCCGAGGCAGCTAGACCGGTCCTCCTTTGCACCAAGCCGCGTGTGCATCCTCAGCCTGTGTTCTGGGCAGCAGGGGGCTGAGGAAATAGATGAGTTGAGTTTACCAAATCATAAATAATCAGTTATGTTTCTTTTGTACTGCATTTCACTTTCCTTACCTCGTGGTCTGTATGGGTTTTGCATTCAGTACCTGCAAAAATCCTGAATTACGTCCCATCATGCTTTATACATGGAAGCAGTATATTGTGCTTTTTAATGTCTCTGGTCATAATTAACTAACATCTTAGCTATGAGAATGCATGTGCATCCATCAACATACACACTATGTCAACACACACCAAGAAATATATAGATTGCATCCTTCTTCAAGGGTTAGATATCTAATTTTGTTTATCAAGTGATCCTATGTATTTAATTCAACTTATAAAATTAGCTTCTGAAGTGTAGAGGCATGGTCTGAACGAGAACAGTGATGAGGCTGAGATATTATTCAATGCTTATTAAATTGGACTTCCATCGTGCAATCTGGTGTGGCTGATGCAAGTCTAGCCTCTTCGTTTGACGATGGGCCCATTAATTTGACATTGATTTTTAAAGCACAGGCTTTAGTTTAGAAAATAGAGATACCAGCACTCTGGCTGGTGTATTGACAAGCCAGGCCACCGAGGGGATGGTGTGACCTAGGTCAGAGCAGCTAGTAGAGGTCCATAGGGCAATTAGGTCAAGCCCTGTTTTAATTAACCTGAAATCACTTGAGCATCACTCCTTATTTTTAGTAATTGCTGTCCTCCTAAACGGACTCATGGGCTCTACTGCTTCCCCAAGTTTCAACATAATTATGTCATTGTTATGTCTCAGTTATATTTCAGAAATGCAGATTTCCTCTTTTAAAATTAAATGTCCTTAAGATCGCAGGTTTCTGTGCACACACACACAAACTGATGGTTAATCTGCAAAATTTAATGTTTCCTAGTTGATGAATAAAGTCCTACAGACATAGCAGATCAAGGCATGTTACTCATCATGGTTCAGAAAGATGATTTTAGGGGCACCTGCGTGGCTCAGTCCATTAACTGTCTGCCTTCGGCTCAGGTCATGATCCCAGGGTCCTGGGATCGAGCCCCGAATCGGGCTCCCTGCTCGGCGGGGAATCTGCTTCTCCCTCTCCTCCCCGCTCGTGCTCTCTCTCACTCTCTCTCTCAAATAAATAAAAATCTTTTAAAAAGATAAAAACCAAAAAGATGATTTTAGTGGAAATACTTTATAAAATAACAGAGCCATGTAAATATGTGTTATTAGCGTAGCGCCTTGAGTTTTGCAGAAAGATACATTCTGAGGTCTTTGCAAACTTCCAAAGGTGTGAATACCACTAGCATGTGACTTGAACCCCGAAAGGCAGTGACGAGTCTGTCAGTTTCTTTTGTCAGAATATGGGCAGTAAAGAAAATGGAAAATGCTTGTAAGAAAAACAGCATTTACAAAGACGAGGGCCAAAAAGCCAGGCATGCCAAGCTGAGGAAGAAGTCCTGAGGTTCCGTCAGCATCACTGTGAGGCTGTGGACCAGACTGACCCAGGACTGGAACTGAGGCCTCCGCCCGCTGCGCACTCGTTACTGCGTGTGGAACGTTCAGGCCACTCACGAAGAGCCCCACCTGAGCATCCAAGTCCAGCGCTGCCGCGAGCCCACCGTGTGGACGCCCTGTGAAAGGTCTTAACCTCCAGAGTTCATAAAGAGTGGGCGTCATGGATGCGGCACATCTTGGGGGAATTAAGATAGCATTTCTCCCAGTTCTGCACACAGCTGCATTTCGAACCTCCTGCCATGGGAGAGCGTGCGTAAACGCCTTCCATTTGGAAAGGGGTAATTCGCCACCGATCAGTTTTCTTTCGACGGGGCAGAGAAACGTTGCTATTGAAAAAGTCCAAAGTCTTGTCAAATATGGGAGGCTTCACTCACTGGCTGATGTTTTAATGTCCTTATTAGCTTTAAGATCCTTTGATTTTGATGTGGGTAGTGAAAGCATTTAGTCATGTGTCAAGGAGATCCGTGTTGGGGAGCTGACATGTGCTGTCCTAAAGCATCTACTGAGCACCGTGCAAGCAAGCCCTCGGTAAATGTCTGCCCGCCTCGATTCTTCACAGAGAGTATGTGAGGCACATCTCCTAGAGTGGTGGGGAAATGTTTGCAGGTGGCAGAAAGAAGCAAAGCTGCTCATTTCCTAGTATATTTAGGCAAACTGTATTTTTCCAATATTAGGCTGCACTCTTAATTTAAATACAGAGCATTGCATGACAGAGCGTTTCAGTCAGTGGCTCAGAGGATTAGTCGTGTATTGAAAGTAATAAAACATATTCTCTCTGAAGCAAATCCCATTTCTGAAAATCTGCAATTGGGTTTTGGTCACTTTAGTTATCTCAAGAACTTTTATATATGTAAATGTTAATCAAATGGTATTTCACTGCCCTATGATTCATATGCAGGTTATATATAGTACTTTTGCTGTATTTATATCCCTTCACTGGATTTAAAATATTAAAGGGAAACGTTAACATTTTAAATACACGGAAATTACATTTTAATAGTCTGTTACGTCTTCTCACTGCCCACACTTCAAAGACTGAAATCTCTATTTTTTAAGACCTTCATTTCCAGGGCGCCTGGGTGGCTCAGTCGTTAAGCGTCTGCCTTCGGCTCAGGTCATGATCCCAGGGTCCTGGGATCGAGCCCCGCATTGGGCCCCCTGCTCAGCGGGAAGCCTGCTTCTCCCTCTCCCACTCCCCCTGCTTGTGTTCCTGCTCTCACTGTCTCTCTCTCTGTCAAATTAATAAAAAAAATCTTTAAAAAAAAAAAAAAGACCTTCATTTCCACACTCAAATAACTGATAACAATTAGGATTGTTCAAATGATCTGAATTTCTGCCTCAATTTCCCACCTCATTGTTCACAGACAGCTGGGTGTGAAAAGCTCACAGAGTTCAACAACAACAAAAATCAGAGCCTCCCGCACGACGCTCCCTGCCGATGGGTGAGTTTTGACGAGGCGTTCCTACAAGTGCCATCGCCACGAGTCCGCTCAGAATCGGAACGGTGGCGATCGCAGGCCCCCGTTCGTCTGACAAGACATCGTGTGACAGGTCCAGTGACTCATCACGGCTTTCTGTTCCTAGTGGGATGGAATTCTCCCCAAGCCAACAGTGTGAATTTAGGCAAGGGCTGCACACGTCTTGAGGATTTATACGGGATGAAGCCCGGAAGAGCATGAGGCAAAAACTGGAAGAGCCCCTCAGAATAGATTGAACAGGTCACACACCCAGTCTTTGGAATCACGAAATAGGTCATCTGATCAAGAAGTATGAACGATCACGTTGGAGTAAAAATACACTTGGCTTCTACCTTCAGAGAGTCCAATATCTAGTTCACGGTGTAAAGAAAGCAGACTTCGGCACATGCTCAAAATCCTATCTGTATGTATTCTGTGTTTGATTTTGGGTAACAAACCGGGAAATGCTTCTGGTAGTTTTAATGATTCGTGGAGCTGTTGCCAAGAAAGGCAGCAATGAAAGTCTGGGAGATGCGGAGCTTTCGCAGGACGGAGATTTCTGATGAGCATCGTTGTTGCTCCCGGAAAGTTCCAAGACAGCAAGCATGAGCCATGGAGGAGCGCAGGGAACGCACACGCCACGGGGGACGCATCAGTCGGCCCGGAGGCACTGACACGCACACGCGCACCGAGGGCTAAGGCTCTATCGTGCACTTAGTTGAGAAAACATATTTTTGTAGCCAGCGTGACATGTCTTAGAAGAACAAACATTTGTATATTAAGGACTGTGCGTTGCTTTTATTTTGAAGAATACCTTACTTGGCTTCAGCAAAAGACCCATGTGTCACCTGTCCGGCTCTCTTTCGCTAGAACAGCAGCAGCTGCTGGTACTTCTTCCTAAAACTTCCAGACCGGCATCTCGTGCTGATGGAAGGGAACGGAAGACAAGTGTCTGTCGGAACTCCTGGGATCTATTGCTGTAGAGTCCCGTCCTGTCACGTCATTTGTCGCAGGAAAAGCAAGCATGTGGGGAGGTGGTACGTGTGATGTGCCATCAAGAATGAATGCCCTTTCCAGGGGCGCCCGGGTGGCTCAGTTGGTTAAGCAACTGCCTTCGGCTCAGGTCATGATCCTGGAGTCCCGGGATCGAGTCCCGCATCGGGCTCCCTGCTCGGCAGGGAGTCTGCTTCTCCCTCTGACCCTCCTCCCTCTCATGCTCTCTGTCTCTCATTCTCTCTCTCTCAAATAAATAAATAAAATCTTTAAAAAAAAAAATTAAAAAAAAAAAAAAAAAGAATGCCCTTTCCAGACATGAAGCAAAAAGAAGCCTCATGCATGTGTGCAATGCTAAGGAACAGTCTGAGCTGGACGATGCAGGAGAAGTCAAAGGGAACGTGAGGAAGGATTTCTGTAAGATTTCCGTGGACGGAGAGATCGCTTCCCAACTCAGACAGCAAAGAAAGGCCTTCCGGAGGAATCGAGGCTGAGCCTGGCTGTGCAGGATGCCTTCTGAGTTCCTGCCACGCATCTCTGGTGTTAACTAAACCCCTATAGATGTATATCAACAGCTCCGCTGCTCTGGGAACCAGGGCCTTCATTTTCCTGGAATGGGTTTTCCAAAAAGGAAAACATACCTGTGTATTGTGCATCAGCCACATGTTTAAAACTGTGCACTGGGGAGCCCCTTCCAGCTCTGCAGCCCAAAGTACTTCAGCCTTGTCTTAATTAAACCCACACTAGTCTTGATTTGGTACAAGAAATACGATATTGTGCATGAGGCTATAAACACAAGCTGCCAATGAATGGATCGTTCATTTCCCTTGGCAAGTATGTTTCGAGTGTCTGTGATGGACACAGTTTTGCACTAGACAGGACTCCTGTTATAAAGAAGCAAGAAATCCTGGAGCACAGACAAGGAGTGACCAGAGAAATACAAAACCCTTAAGTGGAATGCAAGAGATGTGTCTGGCATGCAAACCTTTTCACAGGGTCCTGGGTACAGGTGTGATTCCGTTCCCAGGTTGTCTGAGTCAGGGTTCTCCGGAGAAACAGAAGCAAGGGCAGAGTATTTGGAGATGCATCTTGAGGAACTGGCTCCCGTGACTGGGGGAGCTGAGAGGCCCCCACATCTGCCATGTGCGAGCTGGAAACCCAGGGGGCCGGTGGCGTGAAGCGCAGTGTGAGGGTGGAAGAGGGTGAAATGCGATGTGCCAGAACTGGAGTGCTGTGGTTCGTCATCGGACACACGTGCACCATGCTGAGGTGAAACCTGAACACTCGGGAGGGTGGCTGAGGGCGGACTGGCCACCCTGGAGTATCTTGGCAACTTTTCCGTAAATCTAAGGCTGTTCCACAGTGACACGTTTCTGGGTGGGTTGGTTTGCTTTAAACGGGAGGGAATCCTGGGTGGCAAGAGGGGACTGAGATAACGGGTGCAAGGTGGGACATTCAGCGGTGGCTGCAGGATGGTCACCCACTGTTGGGGTTGACGGGATTAAGGACGGCGGTAGTTCGGAGGCGATGGAGGAGAAACGTGGTTTTCAGGGCCCAAGTGGCAAGAAGACGTGAGCTCGGAAGGAGTTTGTATCTGGACGTGGCTGGCTGGAGGGTTCGAGCTGGGACCCTCAGCAGGACCGCCTCCAGCACTGGGCTGAGGCCCAGAGAAGAAGGAGCTGGAACGGACTAGCACGGGGAGGTCGGGGCAGCCTGGGGTCTCAGGGACACAGCGAGCAGCGTGCACGGGAGAGGGAGGAGCTCTGCAGGCCACGCGCTGACAGCCACGGTGGAGCCGGGAAGCTGGTAGCTGGAGAGACGTCACAGTGAATGAGTCCGGTGTAGACACCGGGTGCGGCGGAGACAGCATGAGTTCCACATTTAAGGAGAGTAAAGGAGGCTTCGGGAAAGGAGAAATGGAGAAGGCTGTATTGTGCCCCAGACGATTTGTGAGGGAGGCTTGACAAGATGGGGCATCCGGGTACGGCAGGGTTTCTCGACCTCTGCACTGCCGGCCTTGGGGCCTGATGGGCCTCGGACGGGGGTGTCCTGCACCCTGCAGACGGGGGGGCCGCCTCCCTGCCTCCACCCTCCACCCGCCACGCGGCAGGAGCACTCACGGTCCCCAGCCGCCGCAACCAAAACTGTCTCCAGACGTGGGTGCACGTCCTCGCGGGGATGCAGAGCCACTGATTTGGAACTGAACTCAGTCTGTGCGGCAGAGAGGAGCCTGCCGGGGGAAAAGGGAAGACAGGGAAGAAAGAGGGAGACATTTGTATCTATTTCTGCTTTGTACAAGCCTCGACTCCAGCCGCCAGCATCAGTACCCTTAGAAGCACCCCCGTGGGATCTGCTGGATGAATTTTGTAGGCAGGAAATATGTGCATTGTGTGTGTCCTGTCAACCAAGCCAAAGTTCACATGTACTAATTCCCTTGCAACGTGGGAAGAATTACTCTATGTTTGCAGGCCCAGGTCCCAGGCTGAGTCGGGCCACACACAGAGCCGCGAATGCCCAGAACATTGATTGTGTACGCCTCACGTGAGGCGGCCCTGTTTGCAGAATGGAGCAGCTGTTTGTGGCAGATGTGAGGGAACAGTCGGGCTGGCAGCACGCTCCTCAGAGGCAGCAGAGCCAGGAAGCGCTTTCCAGACCAACCAGTGCCCTCACGCTTCTTTCCTTGCTTGCTTGTGTGCCTACTAGCTCAGTCCTTACGGGGCCCCTTCCTCGCCCCGCGCGTCTTCCTGGAAATGTGTGACATCCCATGACCCGGGTGCAGCCGAGGATGGTACGCACAGCAAGCCATGCAGGGCAAAGGCCTTCTAAAAACAAGCTAGTTGTGTCTAGAAGCTTTGCAGGCTCTTCCAGAGCATCGGGCACTCTTTATTAGTAGATACTGTTGCTTCAGGATTCTTAACTTGTGCCCTCGTCATGCCCACCAGGTGTGGTGTGATGAGAAGGGCAGTTCACTTCCATGGGGTTCTTCCCCCCAAACCCATACGCCCAGATGAATGCTCCTCAAATCAGCCAAACCCAGATTGGGGGGCGTTTTACAAAATACCTGACTAGTACGCCTCAGAATTGTCAAGGTCATGAGAAACAAGGAAACACAAAATGCCATACAATGTGGGGCGCTCATAGACGTGAAGATGACCGCAGTGTGGGCCCCTCCGGGGAATCCGGGACGGGAAGAGGGCGTTACCCCGGAGAACTGAAGAAACCCAAGCACGGTGAGGACTGTAGCTAATAATACGGCAGCAACGTTCATCTCAGTCGTGACAAACGTCCGGTGGTTGTGTAAGATGTGAACATCTCAGGGCCGCACAGGAACTCTCTCTACTCTTTCCAACTTTCCGTTCATCCAGAATTATTCACAAAGTTTATTTAAAGAAAACTGCATCCTTAAGAAGTTGGGCGGGTGTAAGTTTTAAATTCCAACAGCATTAACTGGGCAGCCATGAAATAGCTAGTCCTGAATCTGATTTGCAAGTTCAAGTCAAGGCCAAGAAGATGCAGTCCTGGTGGGAAGCGGTTACAGGTGAAGACAAACAACTGCTGAGCAGGTGACAAGTGGAACCAGCATGGTGGACATGTAATTCCATGCTAAGCGCACGGCATCTTAGTCAGAAGTATGTGTTGTGACAAGTAAGCGCACCGTGGCTCAGACGCGTGTCCCATATACACAACTGCGTGGAGAAGACTTGAGTTGGATTCTCTTGCGTCCACGGAAAATGCCCCCATTTTCCACTCAATGCAGCTTTGGTGCAAAAACGTAGGACACAGGAGAAGAGATTAAAGAGGATCAAGACAAGATCTACATATTCCCAAGTTAGAAATAGCTGTGTGGACAGGCATAAAATGGGGAGAAGATAGAGCGGTTGGGAGAGTGGAAAGCCTGTGTTGTGGGTACAAGGAGGAGCTTGGAGAGTGCAGAAGCCCGTGCTGTGGGTACAAGGAGCAGCTTGGAGAGTGGAGAAGCCCGTGTTGTGGGTACAAGGAGCAGCTGGGAGAGTGGAGAAGCCCGTGTTGTGGGTACAAGGAGCAGCTGGGAGAGTGGAGAAGCCTGTGTTGTGGGTACAAGGAGCAGCTGGGAGAGTGGAGAAGCCCGTGCTGTGGGTACAAGGAGCAGCTGGGAGAGTGGAGAAGCCCGTGTTGTGGGTACAAGGAGCAGCTGGGAGAGTGGAGAAGCCTGTGTTGTGGGTACAAGGAGCAGCTGGGAGAGTGGAGAAGCCCGTGCTGTGGGTACAAGGAGCGGCTGGGAGAGTGGAGAAGCCGATGCTGTGGGGTACAAGGAGCAGCTGGGAGAGTGCAGAAGCCTGTGCTGTGGGTACAAGGAGCGGCTGGGAGAGTGGAGAAGCCGATACTGTGGGGTACAAGGAGCAACTGGGAGAGTGGAGAAGCCCGTGCTGTGGGGTACAAGGAGCAACTGGGAGATTGGAGAAGCCCGTGCTGTGGGTACAAGGAGCGGCTGGGAGAGTGGAGAAGCCGATGCTGTGGGGTACAAGGAGCAACTGGGAGAGTGGAGAAGCCCGTGCTGTGGGGTACAAGGAGCAGCTGGGAGAGTGCAGAAGCCTGTGCTGTGGGTACAAGGAGCGGCTGGGAGAGTGGAGAAGCCCGTGCTTTGGGGTACAAGGAGCAGCTGGGAGAGTGAGAAGCCCGTGCTTTGGGGTACAAGGAGCAGCTGGGAGAGTGGAGAAGCCTGTTCTTGGGGTACAAGGAGCAGCTGGGAGAGTGGAGAATCCCGTGCTGTGGGGTAGAAGGAGCAGCTGGGACAGTGGAGAAGCCCGTGCTGTGGGTACAAGGAGCAGCTGGGAGAGTGGAGAAGCCCATGCTGTGGGGTACAAGGAGCAGCTGGGAGAGTGGAGAAGCCTGTGCTTGGGG
>NW_023270649.1:5406169-5497660 GCF_011800145.1 Mirounga leonina
AAGCCCGTGCTGTGGGTACAAGGAGTAGGTGGGAGAGTGGAGAAGCCTGTGTTGTGGGTACGAGGAGCAGCTGGGACAGTGGAGAAGCCCATGCTGTGGGGTACAAGGAGCAGCTGGGAGAGTGGAGAAGCCTGTGTTGTGGGTACAAGGAGCAGCTGGGAGAGTGGAGAAGCCCGTGCTGTGGGTACAAGGAGTAGGTGGGAGAGTGGAGAAGCCTGTGTTGTGGGTACGAGGAGCAGCTGGGACAGTGGAGAAGCCCATGCTGTGGGGTACAAGGAGCAGCTGGGAGAGTGGAGAAGCCTCTGTTGGGGGTACAAGGAGCAACTGGGAGAGTGGAGAAGCCCGTGCTGTGGGGTACAAGGAGCAGCTGGGAGAGTGGAGAAGCCCATGCTGTGTGGTACAAGGAGCAGCTGGGAGAGTGGAGAAGCCCGTGCTGTGGGGTACAAGGAACAGCTGGGAGAGTGTCATGTCCGTCAACCCCAGAGGGACCCGTGTGAGGCACATGTGTTGTCATGGAGCACGGCATCAACCATAGTCCTCACAGGATGCCCCACACTGGAATAACTGCTCCTCATCTGTTGTGAAAGGTAGCAACTGTTTCGGAAGAGATTTTCCATGCCAGACCCATTCCCGCGCCTTCCTGGATATCTCAGTAATGATGTAACAAGGAGTCTGACAGCTCAGAGCGCCATATCCAAACCAGAAAAGAAAACAAGGCTTTTATAAATTATTTCAATTGTGTGTAGAGTTCAAGAAAGAGAGCTCCATTTCATGGCAGAGACTGATCCATTCTAAACCTATTGGTAAGTTGAGAATCTGCTTTGGGAAACCTCTTGTTGGAAACATCCAGGGACCATGGCAGTTAAATATCCAAAAACCTATCCTCAGTTCACACCTCATCATTTTTGGGGGGTTAGGGTCTGGAAGCAATGATGAATCTAGCAGGTTCCTACACTGCACTCAAGTGTTCTGTGTGGGCAGGAAAGTTGGATCGTATTATATGCATTTCTCTCAAAAGATGAATAAACCATATTGAAAACAAGTCTAGTTAAAACGTGTCTGTTATGTCCTTCTTTGCTTCATAAAGCTTATTGTATTAATAACAAATAGAGAAA
This sequence comes from Mirounga leonina, assembly GCF_011800145.1. Lineage (NCBI taxonomy): Eukaryota > Metazoa > Chordata > Mammalia > Carnivora > Phocidae > Mirounga > Mirounga leonina. The sequence continues at coordinate 5,407,285 of NW_023270649.1, forward strand.
GCTGGAAAAGGAAGGAATTGTAGGAAGGCAAAGAGGAGGAAGAGGTGTTGAAAGAATGAGAGTGCATAACATTACATCTGAAGAAAAGAAAATTGTTAATAATAATAATAATAATAGTGCTTTGATGGAAAACCTGGATATGGATCTTAATTCTGCCACTTTCTGGTTGGGTAGATTTTTATTAGTGTTTATTATAAATGCTTTCCAATCATAAGGTATTTTTTAAAGATTTATTTATTTGAGAGAGAGAGTGAGAGCTTGGGGTGGGAAGGGGCTGAGGAAGAAGGAGAGAAAAACCCAAGCAGACTCCACTCAGCACACAGCCTGATGCGTGGCTCAATCTCATGACCCTGAGATCATGACCTGAGCCGAAATCATGAGTCGGATGCTCAGCCGACTGTGCCAACCAGGTGTCCCATAGAATATTTTTTTAAACACACAAAAAAGTATAGAGAATGTTATAATGAACAGTTTCGCACCTTGCATAACTTTTAATATTTTGCCTTACTTGGTTCAGTTACTTTTTTTAACTATTAGAATCATTGACCACATATATTGCTCCCCATCCCCTTTCTCTCCTGCCCATCCCAGATGTAGTTATTAGTCCTTACTTGGTTTTTATTATCCTCATACAAACTCGTATACCTTTATTAGGCACTCATGTGCATCTGTAAACAATATATGGTTATGTAAATGGCATATTGTCTATATTCTTTTGTACTCATTTTTTTCCCCATACAAAATTATGTGTTTGAACTTCAGTCATATTATATAGATGAATGGTATAATATATTTTAAGTGCAGGTCAGATTTCATGAAACTATCCTGCACTTAAAAAAAATATATGACATATTTATGCATTCTCCTATCAGTAACTATCTAATTTGCTTCTGGTAATTTGCTGTTACATCCAGTGCTGGAATTTGTTTATAAATTACTTGGGGCTCAAAACCAGAGATACTGAATTGCAACCCGGGTGTCAAGATTTTCAAGACTTTTCACAGGAGAGCCTGAGGGGGCAGCCCAGGCTCCTCATCAGACCTCTCCCAGACCAACTTAATCAGATATGGGCAGCAGGTAACAGGCATTTCTCTTTGTAAAGAACTTGTGAGATTCTAACGGGCACCTGGGATTGGGAGGAGCCCCTCCTCGAGAGAAACTCTTGCATTTGATAGATAAGGAATGATGCACAAGAGCGTTTATTCTACTATATTCTGGAACAGGGATTCTAATGTGCAACCAGGAATGAGAACTTCTGCTCCAGAATACACACCTGGAGGTGCAGTTTCTAGGTGGTCCCGCTGGAAGGAGTAAATGCATCTTTTAACTTTGTTCAGTATTGCCAATCGCCCACCAGAAGAATTAGATCAATTATATATGCTCTCATCGACACATAGTAATACTGCTCTCTTGGGATAGAAATGCATGCCTTTGTGTTATTTTGTAACTTCTTTTGTAACCTCACAGCGAGGTCAAGCTCTTTCTGGTCATTGTCCATTTGGGTTTGCTTTTCAGTAGATTGCATGCCATATAATTTGCACATTTTAAAATGTCTTGAGGAGGGATGCCTGGGTGGCTCAGTTGGTTAAACATCTGCCTTCGGCTCAGGTCATGATCGAGTCCCTCATCGGGCTCCCTGCTCTGCAGAGAGTCTGCTTCTCCCTCTCCCGCTCCCTCTGCTTGTGCTCACTCACCCTCTCTCTGTCAAATAAATAAATAAATAAATAAAATCTTTAAAATGTCTTGAGGATTTTTTAAGTTGTAATTTGTTGCTTTTTAAAAGAAAAAATCCAGAAACCACGTATGTCAGTAAAATGAATTGGCATATGGGTCCTTCTCTTCTGTGTCTTGTTTTTTGTTTGTTTGGTTTTTTTTTTTATCTCATTTATGGTATCTTTCCTTTTGCAAATTAAGAGAGAACAATGTCAAACTGTCAGTGTTTTTATAAGTTTCTTAATGATCTGCATAGTGTTACAGCTTGAGGAATTCTGTAAAACGCATGCATCTTCGCAGAACGTACCCCTATCCAAACAGAACGTGCCATCACCTCAGAAAGTTCTCTGTGGAACGTCTGAGAGAAGCCTCATTTCTTTTTTAAGATTTGCAGATGTTTTGGGGCGCCTGGCTGGCTAAGTCATTTAAGCGTCTGCCTTCGGCTCAGGTCATGGTCCAGGGTCCTGGGATGGAGCCCCGCATCGGGCTCCTTGCTCAATGGGAAGTCTGCTTCTCCCCCTCCTTCTCTGTCTCTCTCAAATAAATAAATAAAATCTTTAAAAAAAAAAGATTCGGAGATGTTTTAAGAACATGATGGTAAGAACAAGGCGTGGTTCAGACATTGTAACTGCAATTACTTTCCTCTCTGTGGTGTTTTCACGTTCCACTTTCTTAAAGGTGTCTTTTGATGAGTAGAAGGTGGGGTTTTTTTTTTTTTTAATTTTGAAAAGCCTAACGTATTAACTTTTACTTTATACTGAATGTACTCTGTCATGAGAAGTCTTTGGCTGCCTCGGTATCATACATTCCGCTTTTCCTTTATTCTAGAAGTTGTTTATGGTTTCAGATTTTATGGTTTCATCTCGGATGCACTTCCTTTTGATGTTCTTCCAGTTAGATATCCACTTGTTCCATCACCATTTTTGTAAATTTGTATTTTTCATTGGCAGAAAGTCAGTTAGGTTCAGATCCTACCTTCGATCCCACTTCCTGTGGGTGGCAGTTCCCACATCACATGAGTTTTCAAAGCCTTTGCCAACTGTGCGAGTGTGCCCGCTGCATGCATCCTGGAAGCGGGTTAGAGAGTGGGAGGGCGCTCTGCTTCCTTGTGTCTATTCCACGTGGTGCACGGTTTAGGAGGAAGACTGAGACCGAGACTTCGGTCGGCTCACACACACAAGTAGGCTTCTCCAGCTCGCCCCCTCTGCGCTTAGCCCCACGTAGGCTCGCCAGGAAAAATACAGCATGCCCAGTACCATATATGACGAATATTTTGTTTGGTATGGGCACGTCCACATGCTTGTATTAAAAACATGTTCACTGTTCATCTAAAATGGTGATTTTACTAAGAATCCTGTATTTTTAGGTGCAATCTTGTTGTTAAATCTGCCAAACATACCCCACACTCTGTGTCTCCTGGGTGATTCTTTACCTGATTCCTGTGGCCAGAAAGACAGGTCTCCATCACGTTTCTAGCAGCACGCGTATGCATGCACGCACACACACACACAACACGGTTGTGCTGTTCTGTGTGACCAGGCCCGCATTTGGGATGAAGCAGGGAGAGAGGAAAGGTTGTGATTCGCCCACAGTCCACAGGCAGCGAGGGCTCCTTTTCCTCCTCTGTCTGGGCAGAAGAAGCCCGCTGGGTCTCCTCTGGGGGCTTTCGCTGCAGCCCTAGGGCCTCCTCCACAGCAGCGCAGTCGTTCAGCCTGCGTCAGTCTGGAGAGAGGAGACAGAACCACCAAGCACAGAGACACAGGGATTCCCATCATGTTCCCCGGCACACAAGGCTCTTTCCCGGGTTTAGTGGCGAAAACCGGGGAGTTTCTCCTGCAGACGTGCTGTCCCGCCCCCTGCCCCATTCTGACACCCACGCAGCCCCTCTGGTCGAAGCTGGGAAACCAAGACGGAAAAAACTAGGAAACTCAGTTCTGTTATGGGACTTGTTCAAGTCTGGATTTCAGTCCCCCAGGTGCCTACTGTTGACGTTTTAGGGGTCCCATGTGATTGTGTTTGTGTTTTGTCCCCAGATTTTAACTATGCTCAATGGAAGAAGGGCGTTTTAATTGTCTTGTTCCATCTTGTCCCCATTATTATGCTCAATGGAAGGAGGAGGCTTTAATTGTCCTATTCTGTCTTGTCCCCATTATTATAATTTGAAGTAGCTCCTCTTTCCCCCACGAAATTTCTTTGGCATAGTTCCTTCTCACCACAGATAAATATAGGTGTGTGTCTCTTTCCCATCACTGTTGTGACCCACTGATCGACGTGTGTGTCTTCGTAGGACCAGGCAGTCCTGAGTTTTACTCTGACCTTATGCTAGCTCCAGAAGAACTATCAAAAGCAAGCAGTGGGAGGCCTGCAAAGTTGCTCGTGTTTTTCAAGGTGGTTTTGGCTATTCTGAGTCCTTTGCAACCCCCTTTAAATTTCAAGCATTGCTTGTCAACAAAGCTTGCTGGAAATAGAATTAGAATCGCATTCCATCTATAGATAATATGCCTGGAATTGAGATCTTAAGAAATGGAGTTTTCAAATCCATGAGCATGATTCATGTGTTCACTAATCTAAGTCTACTTTAATTTCTCTCAGCAATGATGTGTTGTTTCTGGGTAGAGGTCTTGCTCAGATTTTGTTAAATTTATCCCTGATCTTCTATGTTTTATGATGTTATTATAGATGGCATTTTGGTACATAAAATTCCATTTTTTTGTTATTACTATGTAAACATAGAACTAATGCATTTATATTAACTGCTTAATTCTATCCCCATGTGATATGCATCAATTAGGTGAATTAGGATTAATAGTTTGTATATTGTAGTATTTTCTACACACAAAATCATGATTCTGCAGTGTTAGACTCTTGCCTCTTTACTTAAAGTGCCTCGTCACTTTAAATAACGCAATTTATAGTTGACCCTTGAACAAAACTGGGGTTTGGGTGCCGACCCCCTGCAGAGTCAAAAATCTGCCTATAACGTCTGATTCCCCAAAAAGCTAACTAGTAATGGCCCACTGTCGACCGGAAGCCTTACCAAAAACAAGGAGTCGATTATCACATATTTTGTGTGTTCTGTATATTACATAGTCTGTTCTTACAATAAAGTAAGCTAGGAAGAAGATGGGATTAAGAAAGTCATAAGGAAGAGACAATACATGACACTACTGGACTGTATTTATTGAAAAAGAGAACTCACGTGTAAGTGGACCATCCCAGTTCAAACCCCGTGTGGTTCCAGGATCAAGCAATAACTGTATTGTTGCGCTGACTGTGACCTTCAGTACAATAGAGAACAAAATGAGAATAAATGTTCTTCTTTTTTTTAACTGCGTTTTAGTGGAAAGTGTTTAGTCTTTCACTATCAGACCCCCACAATCATAACTGGGACTTAAATTTTATCACAAGCCCTTTCTACTTCTACATTTACCATATTTTTCTCTTATATTAATAAACGGAGTTATACTGATTGGTTTTTTACATGTTAATGCAGCCTTGCATTTATGGAATGAAGCTCCTCTCACCATACGTATTATCTTTTTGTCCCTGATGATAGCTGAATTTTATTTTGTTAAGGATTGTTGTGTTTGTATTTTATTTCTTATACTATCCTTACTTATTTTTGGTGCGTAGCTTTATTCAGTCATACATATTGTGCCTTCTGGTTTTTCTGAAGGAGTTTGTGTAGTTTTCCTCTTATTTCTTGCTTTAATGTTGCCTAGAATTCATCAATTGAGCTTTGGAGGAAGGTATTAGTTATAAATTCAAAGTCAGGCCTATTCCGATTCTTTTTTTCCTGAATATGTGTACTCTGGTAAATTATGGGGTTTTTTAATGTCAGCTTTATTCAAGTGTTTACTTTTATTGGCATGAATTTTTTCATAGCATCCCCCTAACATCACATAACACATGCAGTGATACCCCTTATTTCCTTAGGAAGACCAGCAGTCACTCTGTATACCCCTTCTTCCTACGCTGCCCCCGCACCACGTTGGATCAGGTTTACCCCTGCTCTTGACCTCTTTCAATGCACTGTATTGTGGTTTGGTTGACACTCGCTATTATTTCTTTCCTTTCTCTTTCGGTGCTTTCAATACTGTCTTTGATATTTCTTGTTGTTTGTTTTTTTACTTAATTTGGGATTTATTTGCAATTCTATTTCTAGCTTAAGTGGAAGCTCAATGTGTCAGATTGGAAACTTTCTTTTTTTTTTCGTTTTTTTTTTTTAAGATTTTATTTATTTATTTGACAGAGAGAGGCACAGCGAGAGGGGGAACACAAGCAGGGGGAGTGGGAGAGGGAGAAGCAGGCCTCCCTCTGAGCAGGGAGCCCGATGTGGGACTCGATCCCAGAATCCTGTGATCATGACCTGAGCCGAAGGCAGACGCTTAACGACTGAGCCACCCAGGCGCCCGGATTTTTATATATATTTATTTATATTTATATATTTATTGGTATTTCCTAGATATCTTTGTTCCTTATTTCTAGTGGTCTTCTTATTGCTGAATATGTGTGTGTATTTTCAGTCCTTTGAAAGTGAGGTGTTTCATGACCCTGCAGATATCCTCTGTGGACAATTATTCCATGTGTCCCTGTAGAAGAACATGTACTCTGCTGCTCTTGGGCAGAGGGTCCCATAAACGTCGATCAATTAGGTCCCGTCCTTGGAGAGTGTTCAGAGCCTCCGTGTCCTTCATGACTTTTGTCTACATTCCCTAACATATCTGGAGAGAACAGATTTGTCAGTTATATATTTTTCCCTTTGTTACCTTCTGACCTGTTCTTGCAGGTGAGAAATCTGCTGGCACAGTAACTGCTACTCATTCCAACCAAATTGTGCTTTTTGTTTGGGATATGCTGTCATTTTATCTTTATCCTGGAAAGAGTGCCGTTTCCCTGGGATTGTCTAGGGTTTGCTGGTTTTACTGAACCTGCTTATTATTGGATTGCACTTTTGATTGGACTACTCCCTTGCCTTTCTTAATTTCCATAAGGTTCCATAAAGCTATTTTTTTCTTAAAATGTCTATTTCTTCTGGAACTTTAATTAAATGTATGTAGTAGATTCTCAGTCTATTCCCCAAACTGTTGAACTTCTTTCCTATTTCTTTCCTCTTTCTCTGTCTATGCTGACTCTGAATAAATTTGTACATACTGCCTTCCCAGTTACAAAATCTCCTTTTAGATTTCAAAGTCTGCTGTTTATCCTATCCCTTCAAGATTTTTTTTTTCATTTTGGAGAATATTTTTTCAGTCTTCAGTGTTTTCTTTTTTTTTTTTTTTTCAATCTTCAGTGTTTTCAGTTGTCTCTTTTTTAAAATCCATTTTTGGTCTATATCTGGCTTTTTTTATTTCTCTTTATTAATATTTAGCTTTCACTTACTGTTTGGGGGGATCCAAAATAGTTATTCTTTTTGGGGGGATCCAAAACGGTTATTTTTTTTAAAGATTTTATTTATTTGAGAGAGAGAGAGCACCCAAGCAGGGGGAGTGGCAGGCAGAGGGAGAGGGAGAAGCAGGCTCCCCACTGAGCAGGGAGCCCTATGGGGGACTTGATCCCAGAACTCTGGGATCATGACCTGAGCCCAAGGCAGACATGTAACTGACTGATCCACCCAGGCGTCCCCCAGAATAGTTATTTTAAAATCTTTGTCATGTCTCTGTTTTGTTTGTTTCATGTGGACCAGACTTTCCTACAATCATTGGTTTCATGATGTCTCCCCCATTTCTCTGTATGGGTATGAATTTGCATTGCACGTACATTCAAAGAAGGAGACGTGCTAGTCCACCTTGTATCTTCCAGCGCACCCCCCTGCCCTGGGGCTCCTTTGTACCTCCACCAGACCTGTGGCGGATGTCCTCAGGGCAAAGGGCCATCATGCTTGGCAGTCCTGCCCTAGTGAGACTGGGCGTGTGGCTGATCCTTGTGTCACTAAGCCCGTGCGTGACATGGTTAATTTGCCTTTGAGTCACTTTGTAGCGTGTGTACCTTATAGGGGGCCCTAAGCCACAGCTTTACAATAAGCTAGAGCCTCCAGACCGTCCACAAGATAGCTTCCTCTCCTGAGTCCCCGGGTTCACGGAGGTAAACCTGGCTCTAGTCCGCCAGCCCAGCTTGGGGAAATGCAGTCCTTGCCCCTTCAGTGCAGACTCCCAGGGAGCCTCGAGCCCCATTGGCAGACCGCCCAGCTTTATCCATTGACATTGAAGTCTTCTGTTAATGTCTGCACCGCTGCCTGTTTGAAACGGGGGTGGGGGGGTGGGGGGGGTTCCTCCTACGGAGCTATCTTAATTGGAAATCAACATTCTGTTTTGTTTTCGTTTTTGTTTTGTTTTGCTCCAGTGAAGAGGCTTTCATGTGTCACTAGAAAGGAGCTGTCACAGAGGCCCTAGCCCTTAGAGACTGTCGTCTTGCTCTTGAGTTAAGGAGTCCTTAGCAGCAGAGCGGTGGTGCCGCTCCCTGTAGAAGAGGGTGCAGTGCTTTCATTCCATTCTCTTCTCACTGCCCCCTCGGCTCGCCCTGCCCCGGGGACGCACAACGTGGGCTCGTACAAAGCAGCAGGAAGCAAGGACTGACCATTCCCGTCCTGCCACCTCGTCAGTGCCCTGGCTGAGCCGTAAGCCCCTCCAGCGGTACGGATTATACTGGCCGTCCGTCTGCTCTCCTTGGGGTCCGACCGGAACCTTACAGGCTCTTGTTTGGGTCTTTAGCGAGAGCAGAGGGCTGCCACCCAAACTGGCTGCTACTGCAGAGTGTTCTTCAATCTGGCCTTTTTCTAGCCGTGGAAATGGACTGAACCGCATCTCAGAAAGCCCTGACACGAGCGTGGTTGACCCTCCAATGAGAATAGTAATAGAAAGAGCAAGTATTACAGAGAAAGCTGGCTGGGTGGAATCCATCGAGGATTTTTTTGAGCTCTCACTGGAAGCCCTATTACAGATGGGAGTGGGAAGGGGATTCCCTGTGCAGAATTACGACGTTATGGTTATTTGCTTACAGCCAAGGGTCGGGAAGCTCATTAGGTGACAACGCAGGATACTTCTCAGTGACCGTTTCTGTGTAAATAATCACACTGAGATCCTCTGAGCTTCTCTTAGGGGCCAGAAGCTGCGAGCTTTATGTGTAGCATCACGTGTAAGCCTCACTGCTCTTCAGTCAGGCAGGCACGTTGCTGATCCCTTGTACTAATTATGCAGCAGAGGACACAGATAACGGGCAGCCCTGAGCTTGGCCGAGGGCGGCTCATCCCACTGCACTATGCTCCCTCCTCTGCGGGGAACAGGACAGTTATCTCTGCCGTTAGTTCGCACAGAGCGGGAAGGAGCGGGTATAAAGGCCCCGGCCCAAAGCACACACGCAAAAATCAGTTCACCAGCCACGTGGAGGTGACCTCTAACAGTGTGAAACCCATTAAGAGACGTTCACCGAATTTTCCTGGGGCCTCTTCTTCTTGACATCTCCTGCTAAGCGAACAGCCATCTCATCCTTGGCGTAGCTCCTCGTGTCTTGTCTTCCTCTGCTGGTGGACAGTTTTTGTAACACTGGCCATTTGCTGACGGAAGGGTTCCATTGAAAACCTTGAGCTCTTTGGAGGCAGTGTTTTCTTTTCAAACAACTGTTGTGATTTACATCAGGGGTCACGGTGTGGCATCGGCAGGGCTGAGACCTTATTCCGGCGCAAGTAAATGCAGTCCAGGACCCTGCCTGAGGAAAGGGGAGGCGTTGCTCTCCTGGGTCGTTGAGAACATGATGCTTGGGACAGAAAGTAGGGAGACAGGGCTGAGGGGCATGCTACATGCCTACGGCGGGTGACAGAATACAATGAAATCGCATGCTGATTAGCGGGAGAAGCAGCTCTTCCTCTGGCCACACCTGTAATCTCTACCAGCAGTGCCCCCAAATCCAGGAATTAAGTACCACCACCTCAAGGCGTCTGCCACCTCCTCATAACTCCAGTACAATTACTGAATGAAAACATTTATTTAACACCTTTTACAGGGGCGCCTGGGTGGCTCAGTCGTTAAGCCTCTGCCTTCGGCTCAGGTCATGATCCCAGGGTCCTGGGATCGAGCCCCACATCGGGCTCCCTGCTCCGCGGGAAGGCTCCTTCTCCCTCTCCCACTCCCCCTGCTTGTGTTCCCTCTCTCGCTGTGTCTCTCTCTGTCAAATAAATAAAATCTTTAAAAAAAAAAAATAACACCTTTTACAGTTTAAATACCTCTATCTGAAAGATAGACTTTATATCATGAGTGTAACTTCAATCCTGTTATCGTTTGTCATCGACAGAAGGTTCCACTGAAATACATCCGCCACTATTAACAACCACGTGTCTACAACCCGCACTCACATCAGGGACCACACGAAGGGAAATAGAAAGGAAAGAACCTTCCATGCCTGTCGATAGCACTGATCCTTATGCCCGACTCGAGCAAATCCGTGTCGTTCCAATTACCCACTGAGAGCTGCGTAAGAGATCAAAGATGTGGGAAGAAAGCCTGTAGCCCACACTTTGTAATGCTAACAACCTTTACAATAATCATAGATGAGACCAAAGGACATTTCCCCAAAAAAACATGTGGAGTTCAGCATGAACCTCAAAATGAGAAAAACTCCACTGTCTTTTCAGAATTATTAGGAGCTCTCCTAATAGTTGCCAGCATGGGATTCCGTCACCGGTCCCTAGCGAGGAGCACGAAAACCAGAACAATTTCTGGTTGTTCCAGCTGCAGGTTTTGTGGCACTTAAAGCAAACGGTTACCTGGGCCAGACCACAAGGACATGTCCCTCTGTCTTCTGGCTATAGCCTCCAATCCTGCTTTGCTTGGGGAGTTTCCTTACCTTCAGCTGTTCCCATCAGCTAAATCAAGCCTTTTACCTTGAGTCTCTTGAACCAGCGTCATCGTGACGGTTGTAACCAGTGGCCCCAACAACACTGATGTGGGCTTGGAATCAGAGGGTGTAGGCGCAGGAAGCACGTGTGTTCCCTCACCTTCTGACCTTTCTCACTCCTCTCTGAGGTCCCCCACTCTACCATCTTCACCTTAGCAACTCTCCCAGCCTTCAAAACCCATCTACTGTTACAGACGGAATGTGTGTGTCCCCCCAGACTTCATATGTTGAAGCCCCGACCCCCAGTGTGTTGGATTTTGGAGGTGAGGCCTCTGGGAGGGAGTAAGAGTTGGATGGAGTCGTGAGGCTGGGGCCTCATGATGGCATCGGTGCACTTACAAGACAGACCCCAGAGAACAAGCACACAGAGTCCTTGCGAACACATGGCAAGATGGCGGCCGCCTGCAACCCAAGAGAAGAGACCTCAGAATAAAACCCACCTTGCTGACACCTTCATCTTGGACTTCCCAGCCTCAGAACTGTGAAAAAATAAATGTTCCCTGTGGCATTTTGTTATGGCAGCTGTAACTAACTAATACTAACTAGTTAGCTGTAGCTAACTAATACCTAATGCTGCGCTATAGTTTCGATAATCCCCACAACAGGACGCAGTAACCTCTTCTCTGAATTTGCTATCTTACTGCTGTTGTCATAACCTGCTTCCAGATACAATCACACATGCACATGGGTGTTTCCCCTTATAGATAATAAGCTATGTAAGGGCCAGGACCATATCTCATCTCAGCATCCGTCGCTGTGTCTTATCTACAGTAGGTGATTTATAAAGTGTATTTCTCATTGCTGAAGTACACAGTTAACAATGACTGGGGTTTTTTGATGAAGAGTTCCTCACTTACTATAATATTTCATTACTGACTGTATTCACTTGAAATCCAAGGGAAACACACAGTGAAGGATGTAACATCGCAGAGTAAATGTGAGGAAGGAATGACCAAGGGATCCACTTAAGAAGCAGTCTGTAACTAGAGTAACAGAATCGTTCCAATATGTTTATCCATGCAAAAGGCTGGCCTCCCTCTCTTTGACTTATGTTCTATGCATGCTTGCCTCTGCACTCTTGCCCCCGCCATTCCAGACTTGGGTCTCCTCTCATTTTCCTTTGAATCCGATCCTTTTAAGCCCCACTGAAGCCCACTTCCTGGAAGAAAATTTCTGGTAGAGATCTCGTTTTTCCCCTCTTCTCAATTGAAATAGAGCCTAGCAATGAGGCTCCCATATGCCCCATATTGCTTTTGTGCTTCTCACGGATAATAAATTCTGTATCTCCCACTGGTTGATTGTTAATTAAGGGCGGAGATTGAGCTTTCTTCTTTCCTCAGGACCCCCGTCGAACTGGGTACTGAGCCTTGTGCACAGTTCAGGGTCAATATTTTGCTATTGATTTTTCAATTCTTAACTTAATTTTAGGATAATGTGGTTCCTGGTTTCAGTCATATATCCTTTCCAAAATTTTCATTAAAGTATTTTGAGGCGTTCATGTTGCAGATTGGATATCAGAAGTAACAAAAGATCCATCCCCCATTGTTTTAAAAATTATATCTTTGATGTCACATAGACACCTTTCTAGGCTGTCAGACAGAAAAATGAGGGCCCTGGAACTGGTTGTGTGCAATGCTGTTGGTTTTTCTGACCTTCATCCCCCTCATTCTGGCCTCCGTCCTGACCTCTTGCCTGCGTTGAAATCCGTGTCCAGGAATTTCCAGCATACAGACAGGCGTTGGTGTGCGTGGTATCATCTTGTGAGTCAATCTCAAGGCCAGGGGAAAAGGAGCTCTTGTTTTCCTCTATCTGGGGCACATCAGTCAGCCACTGAGGCAAAGAGACCAGGATTTGCCTGATTGGTGGTTGCTATGGAAATCAGGACCCACCCCCAAGCTGGGTGTGATATCCAGTGGGTAGGGTGAGGGTGGGCTGTGCACTATGGGGGAATGAGGATGCAAGCATCGTGCTGACCACAGCACTAAAGTTACTTGGGGCATAATGCATAATATTTAACTTGGCATTTATAAGAAGCCAGTTACCAAATTTAAAAAAGTAACAGTTCATCCATTTGAAACTCTTCAATGAAGTCAGCATGACCTTTAATCTCCCTAGAAATCTTAGAAAGATTTTGATAGTCGTTCTGGTTTGGGCTTATTATTTGTATTAGAATTTTAAGTATTATTTAAGATGAATAAAAGTAGGGCGCCTGGGTGGCTCAGTCGTTAAGCGTCTGCCTTCGGCTCGGGTCATGATTCCAGGGTCCTGGGATCGAGCCCCACATTGGGCTCCCTGCTCGGCGGAGAGCCTGCTTCTCCCTCTCCCGCTCCCCCTACTTGTGTTCCCTCTCTCGCTGTCTCTCTGTCAAATAAATAAATAAAATCTTTTAAAAAAAGTAAAATTTTTTGTGTATATGTACAAAATAAAAATTCATTTTGTAGAATCCCATTTAACTCAACCATTGAATTATTAGATATACCTCTTTATAATAAAAACATCTTATGATGGCTGTGCACGTGTTTTTAATGCATCTTTAATACCTTCAGATAATAGTGTAACACCTTTAAATAATGTAAGAAACACAATAGTGTACTTATGCACCCTGTCTGGTGCTATTTTTTTTAAGATTTTATTTTATTTATTTGACAGAGAGGGAGAGAGAGAGAGAGAGAGACAGGGCACAAGCAGGGGGAGTGGAAGAGGGAGAAGCAGGCTGCCCGCCGAGCAGGGAGCCCGACGCGGGGCTCCATCCCAGGACCCTGGAATCCTGACCTGGGCTGAAGGCAGACGTTTCACCAGCTGAGCTATCCAGTCTCCCCTAACCTGTTAATTATTTTTAAAATAAATTTTTAAAACGAGAACATAAAAATCTTATGTTTGCCCACATACACTACCCTTTCACACTCTCCACTTTGTATAAATTCAGTTTTCCCTCTGGTATCATTTCCATTTTGCCTGCACAGCTGCATTAAGATTTCTTGCAAAGCATCTCTTGGAGACAAATTTCTCAGGTTTTGTGTGTCTTACAAAGTCTTTATTTCCCTCTCATTTTTTAGTGATATTTTTACTATCCACAGAATTATAGATGGACAGTCTTGGGTTTTTGTTTTGTTTTGTTTTTTCTTTTAGCCCTTTGTAGATGATAATCCATTACGCCCTGGTGAGCGCAGTTTCCATGGGCTCAGACTGTGTGTGTCTCAGTTCACAAAAAGAAAAAAAGGCTGCAGAGCAGTTAACAGATTAACCCACATTGATTTATACACTCCTCAGAATTGGAATCTCGGCCCAGCAACTCCTACACAAGTTCACATCAGTGAGCTAGATCTCTGTTACCCACCCGCCCGGGAGTTCGTCCACTGGACGTGTTTTGGGGGGTGATGGACACCATGTTCCTAGAGTACAATGGACCAGCTTTGAAGAAGGAAACTAGGAACTCAAGTGGCTAATGCATCCCAGGAAACAGTGCAGGTGGCCCCAGAGGAATCCCTGCCTCGTTAAATTAATGCTGCACATGGTTGGCACAATGTGTACTCGAGGAGCATGGTGTCCGTAAAAATCTTTAAGAATAAATAAATAAGGGAAAAACAGTGTTACAACAGCACTGTGTGGGTCCCAGTGTTTTCATGGCTGTGAGCACCACCGCTGTGCATGTTTCTCCAGAGCCCACTGGTCACAGTTTTGACTCATTTATCTAGTTCCATTTAAATACCTGTTGGTTAGTACAGCAATTGCTTAATGTTTTTCCTTTATTTATTTATTCTTAAAGATTTTTATTTATTTGACAGAAAGAGAGAGAGTGAGGGCGAGCACAAGGTGGGGGAGGGAGTGGGAGAGGGAGAAGCAGGCTTCCCGCCGAGCAGGGAGCCCTACGCGGGGCTCGATCCCAGGACCCTGAGATCATGACCTGAGCCGAAGGCAGACCCTTAATCGACTGAGTCACCCAGCCGCCCCTATTTTTACTTTATTTAAATGGGCAAACAACTAATTTGCTAGAATCAGCTGATTTTTCCTAACATTCTATGTACACACTCTTAAAAATAGCATTAAATGGACTAAGTGTCATAGGTTTGTAATGCCAGGATTTGCAGTGAGGAGTTTCACGTTTTAACGGCAATTTTCACTTATGGGAGTCACATTCAACAGGGTCAATCAGAGGCAAACGTTAAAGTCTTCATTTTGTCTCCATTAAGTAACAAAGAATTGATTGGGAGACTGTTGACCTGTTTGTGTCTGAGAGGAAAAAATGCGTATAATCGGGTTGCTTGATTCTTTTTTTTTTTTTTAGCTTTTATTTCATAGTGAGCACGGACATTGCAGGTGAATAATGTGTGAAATTTATTTAAAGTGACAAATGAATTCCATACGGAACAGAAAGTCTTTGTCTTGGTTTTATTTCTCTTGCATTGTCATGTTAAAATCCTCCCCTATTATCAAAGGTGAAAGATAAAATTATAAATGATAATTTATAAATTATGGGACATTAAATCTTAAAAGACACGGGATGAAAAATAAAACCATAAACAGTGGAGGCTGGTTGCTTATGAAGCAATGACAAACCCTTGGAACACAGAAATCGTGTATTTCTCCCAGGGGAAAAAAGTGAGATGAAAAACACGCAGAGCCCGTAAAATACCACTCACCGTGCCTAATTGCCTGCAAATGCGTTCCTCTGAATACAGCATGGAGCACCGTTTTGTTCCAGATTGACTTTGCAATGTCCTTCAGGGCAAGTGCTAAGGAAGGTGCTGGTTGGTAATTAGTTATAAGCGGCCTGGGCTGCAGCCGACAGTGCGGCCTGCAGGTCGCAGGGGCTTCCAAATGCCTGAGCCCAGGGCGGCCTCCCTGCTGATCCGGGGTGGGCCGGAGCATGGCGGCTCTGTCCTCTCTCAGAGCCTCTAGCCACCAGCAGCCTCTCTGCTGCAAAAGCTGTCACAGACTGTAGAATTCCTGCAAGATGGTGCGACACCCAGTATGAGCTTTTACGGAATTCAACCAGCCATGCATGAAAATAATAAAAATGAAAGCAAAGGACGATAAGCTGAATTCACCTGGAAGACTTCACCTTTGTAAGCTGCCCAAATGATGTGAGTGACGACCCCAAAAAGATCAGAGAGGCAGAAAAGCACGTAGAGTTTGCCGGAACCATGCATTTTTAATTGAGTAACGTTAACTGAGCATCGCCTGTGTGGCAGGCCACGATTAATGCTGTGGGTAAATAGAGATACGGAACACACGCTCCCCGTCAGGTGAGGGAACCAGATGCGCACATACAGGGACACTCATAGGTACGGTCCCTGACGTGCGTTCCCTGCACCATGTTCTAAACACTTTGCAGATGATGTAGTAGCAACATCAATTCCTGGACGTAGATCAGGTTAACGATGACACCGGGACTCTCGGTAGATAATTTTAAAAGAATTTATGTCTTGGAAGCTGGAATGACTCATCTGCAAACTGTTTTCATTATCCTAAACTGGAAGTTGTGCCTCTGATTTTTCGGGGAGGGTTATAACTCACAGCACCTACGCTTGGTGACAAAGGGACGTCTACAGCACGTAATTATGTAAAAAACATGGAGATTGGTCGAGGCCAGCCCTTCTCAAACTTTGATGTGCCCGAAAAGTACGTGGGATCTTGTTACAGTGCAGATGCTGATTGGGCAGGACTGGGTGGGGGCCTGGGAATTTGCATTTCTCGCTGTCTCCCAGGTGATGTTGACTTGCTGGCCCTTGGGCCACACTTGGGGCAAGTGATCTAAACCACCGTGTCTGATCCTTTGTGCTTACACCATCTCAGAACTCGTCCTGGGGACTTTCCCTGGAATATTCAATCACATGACCCTAAGTTTGCGGCACTGATGAGATCACTGTCATAAGATGCACAAGTCCCATTTTCTTATGCAAGTTTGTCATGAAGGGATTTCTTAATTTGATGAATCATAGGCAACTTGGAATGATTTGCCATGCGTTGTCATGATCTTTATGTCTGCCATTAAAAAATAATCTATCCAAAATTAACGTTATTCCTGGAAATGGATTGGAATATTTTGTTACTTGTTTTGTGTAATAATTGTTATATGCTAATCAGGAAAGATGATGGGCACAAATTATTCTCATCCAGTTACATTCAGACACAATGATCATAGTGAATGACCTGCATCACAGACTTATTTTTTCTAACAATTACATGATAGCAATCATAATATTACCTTCAACTTATTGAATACATGCTTTGTGTATTTGCTGTGTAATTACATCAAATCCTACCATCGACCTTAAAACTTAGATATTATTTGATCCCTGTTTTGCTGCAGGGAGGCTAATTTCTGAGAGGTTAATTCATTTATTCTTTATGTCGTTTATAGCAAGTTAAAAGTGGAACCAAAGATTCAGATGCATGCAGATTCTTTTTTTCTCTGTATGTGGCTGTAGTTTAGCTCCCAAACCTGCCTCGTGCCCATCCAAAAGCTGCCTCTTTCTGGAGGCAAATTTGCCAGTGCATTTTCTGTCTTTTGAATTCCTTTCTCTCAGAAAAGTGTTCATTTCCAGGAGGTTACCTGTTCTTTTCAGCTGAATATTTAGAACCCTCTTGGGCCCTCACACCTCTTCAGTCCTAAAGCTCCCCTGTATGTCTCTGGGGTCCCCAGAGAGTCAGAAGAATGCCTCTATCCCTCTTTGTTATTCTCCCACATGTGTATTTTTTTCCTTTTGGAGGAAGGGATTGCCTCTTGCAAGACTTTCAGGTGGGGAAAGGATGCGTAAACCTATCTTGAAGTTTCATCTGCTTCTTGATACAAGGCAGCCATGCGCCCCAATCAAAAGGCTGGTGCATCCATTTATCAGCTCCTTTCTCCCCAGACTCTGCTTTCCCTTTGCTTGGGGAGGTGCTCATCTCATGCTCTCACACCAGGGGGTTAAAGCCAGACCCTTAAGGTTTTGAGTTCTCCAAGGATCTGACTCTTGATATTTAAATGAGATATTTGGAATTTAAAAAAAAATTACTTTCTCAAGTAATAAATGCTTTGCTCTCAAGACCAGTACTTCTGCTGTGAACGGAGAGCTCAGGTTTGCTAGTCAAAGCCACAAATTTGACTCTGACCTTCCTGCCTCCTTATGTGCTCATCCTCTTGTGGGGCAATGAGCTTCAGCCCAATGGCTCATTTCAGGGGTGAGGATCTGCAAAAGATAAAAAATGACCAAGAAGAAAAAAATACACCAGTTATTACTTCCAGAAATTTTGTAAAAGTTACATTCATTTGGTTGGAAATAAAAGTACAAAATGTGAGCAAGATGCTTTTGGACAGTGAGTATCCAGAAACTAATCAAGCAGCCAACACACATAATTTTCTTGCACACATGCCGCTCACTGTCAAGGTTGAATCAAGAAACTGCCATTATTGGAAATACTTTGATTTCTGTAACTTTATATGAAGTCAAAAAGAGAAGGGATTCGTCTGAGACTAAATTGTCACCAGTTTTATAGGAGTCCTGAATGAGTCTCTTGAAACATTTTGGAAGTGTGAACACAACAAATCAAAATTTCGTTTTGTTGGGTTTGGTTTTGGTTTCCATTCTCTTTCACTATATTTTTCCTATCTGCATAGAATCACCCAAATTTGGATGAATGTCTTTTTTTTTTCCCTCCCATCTTTTTGAATTGCCCCTGAAAGAAAGTATCAATTCTTAAAAAACTGAAGTGTTTTCCAGACGTTCTTATAATCCCAAGCCAGGTAACCTGATATAGCTTATACTGATAGTGTAAACACTGACCCTCTTTTTTCCCACAAAGGCAGTTTTTTTTTTTTTCTTCGCCGAAGTCACAACTGATAAAAAACAGATATATGGCTAAAACGGAAAGGAAAATGATACGCATACCTGAATTCACGCTGACGTGCTTGCAGAGAGTGTAACCGAAAGCCGAGGGGACAGGAGGAACGGGCTCTTCCCTGAGTTGTCCTGGGGGAAAGCGGTATCGTGTGACTTGTAACACTTCTCGGACGCCCATGTGAGCTATTGCACGCAGATGTCTGATGGAGCGAACAGACCCCGAGAACGCCCGCCGCTCATGAAATCTCCACACGAGCCTTTGCAACTCGCTCGAGATTTATGGCTCCTGAATCCAAAGACAGGCACACAACCCTTATTCCTCCAGCTACTTATGCAAGACAACACCAGGTCAGCCATCTCGTCTGCAGGCACCAAAGGCCGCGGCCGGGCTTTGGGCGGTTAAAGTGCTTGCCTCTGCATTTGGGGGAAGGATGGAAAATCACTTACCGGCCCCCGCTGTCCAGTGTCCCCTAGGGATGTTTCCAGCCCATGCATGTGAGGAAACAGGACCCACATAAAGCAGCAGGCTGACGAAGCAGCCCCTCCACTTGGGAGTTCTCCGTTCTTTATGCACTGGGAAATGCATACTGTTCACCTTGTCGAGCCACGTTTTCGGGGCTATGTAATGATGTAGATCTCCTCATGGATAATTGCCTTAGGAATAAAACAACCTCCGCTCTTCTGTTTTACCAAAGGGTATACAATTTAGTGAAGAATTCGACGTGCGGTTCTTCATTTCCCCATCTTTGCATTATTCATGCAAGAGATGAAAAAGTTTATCATAACCTAGAAAGAGCCAACATGCAAATGACATCATGAATCGTATCTCAAGTTTTCAAGGAGCATAAGACAGAATAGGCAGGTGGTGTCGGCACTGGTCTTTGCGGAAAACGAAAGTACTATTAAATCCAGATTCAGGGCGCCTGGGTGGCTCAGTCGGTTAAGCGTCTGCCTTCGGCTCAGGTCATGATCCCGGGGTCCTGGGATCGAGCCCCACGTTGGGCTCCCTGCTCCGCGGGGAGTCTGCTTCTCCCTCTCCCACTCCCCCCTGCTCATGCTCTCTCTCAAATAAATCTCAAAAAAAAAAAAAAAAAAATCCAGATCCAGTGGGAATTCAGCGTCTTTGAAGGTTGTTCTGATGTTCATCTTAAATGGATTAGATTTCTGGGATAATGAATTTAGTTGAAGAGTATACAGCATGAATGTGGTATGGCCTCCATAAACAAATGAGTTTCATAACTGAAAAAAAAAAGTTATTCTATGCCCTGCTACTTTTAAAATCTGGCCCTACTTCACAGAACGGAGCATGGGTTTGGGGCAGTGATGAGGGAGTCGGACCAGGTGCAAAAAGATAAGGTGTTTGACACCGCTTCGTATTATCCTTCACGTAAGACTGACACGTGGGCCCCCGTCCGTCTCCAAGGCTCGATGGAGCGAGTCATGATGGAGGTGACCTTCACATGGGAGCAGCCACCGATCTACATCCACACGAATGCTCCACAGTGGACTGTCTTCTAGGATCAGGCTTTCATTCTAACTTGATGCCTTGTGGATTCAGGAGGCCACCAGTAATTTGCTGGTGGGAGGGAGAACCGTTTCCTCCTTCGTCACCACCCAAACTGAACTTGTAGAACATGAGCACTTGTTCTCCCTCGGGCTGTCCCTGGACACTGCAGAGCTCATCCACACGTGATTTCCCACCTCCAGGAGTCTCTGGTGCTAGGATTTCAAGCGCCGAAGAAGAATGTGGCCATAGTGCTTTAGCTTAAATCCCCTTGGCCAAACGCTTTCTGATTGTTTCCCATGTAAGACTCCGGGCTTCGTGTAGACAGGCTCTCTGCTTCTTTCCAGGACAGAAGGAGAAACCATTCCAGACAAAGCTTCACATACCGTCGTGATTTGTCACTGAATATTTTGACGTCTGTTCTTTTCAGTGGATGGGTCAGAACTACTTATAATTATATTTTCAAATGTATAATTAACACACAATGTTATATTAGTTCCAGGTGTTCAGTATAGTGATTCAACAGTTCTGTACATTACTCAGTGCTCATCATAAGTGTACTTTTCATCCCCATCACCTATTTCCTCCATCCCCCCACCTCACCTCCGGTCACCATCAGTGCGTTCCCTGGAGTTAAGAGTCGGCTGCTTGGTTTACATCTCTCTCTCTTTCCTTTACTCATTGGTTTTGTTTCTTAAATTCCACATATGAGTGAAATCGTGTAGTATTTGTGTTTCTGGGACTGACTTATTTCACTGAGCATGATACCCTCTAGATCCATCCCTGTCATTGCAAATGGCAAGACTTCATTCTTTCTTATGCCTGAGTCATATTCCATTGTATATAAGTACCACGTACCTTGTTTATCCATTCATCTGTGGTTGGACGGCTTACTTATAATATCTTTAAAACGCATTCAGAAATACAAATAATGAACCTAATCACCATTTATAATATTCAGCCAATTTTCTCCCTCTACTCCTTCCGCAGACAAGGGAACTAAAGGATGCCTTTTCCCCATAGATAACTGTCACTAAAGATTTCTGGCCTAAATTCCTCAAATATATACGTCAGGTTGGTACTGTTTCTGAAAAATCACTGATGGCCTTGAACTCCATGAACAGTTCGAGCAAATTGTATACATATAATTAAACTTGGATTCTGTCACAGGAAGCTGTTTGGATTAATTCTTATTTTCCTATTTCATTTAATAATGTTACTTCTGAGAGCATTTTACGTAAAATTTGGAAAACCATGGGATGAAGCTTACACCACATTATATTACAGTTCACCATATATAAATAAACACATTGTAAAATGTGTACTATTAAATTCAAATCTAAAAAACCATGATATTTTCCAGCTTTCACATTTGGCATGAGGCTTTGCAGAAATTCTGCAATTGGTGTTAAGAAGTTCAGGCATCCCAGACAGGCTCAAATAGTGCGCTCCCAAACAGCATAAGAAATCTAAATATTATTAGGTGTGTTTCTGGTTAAACATGTTAAGTTTCACTGCACTCGGTGTTACAAGGTATTCTGCTGAAAGAGAATATAAACAGGTATTCTTGTTAAAGTATACTGTAAGTGCTCATTCTTCCGTTTCTGCTTTCCTGGAACCTGGTTTGTGTGCGTCAGATAGCTGATAAGACAGAGCAAACCCGTCAGAAAGCAAGACCCACCACGAAACTCAATTCATCCCACCCCTGAGTCAGAATGCACTGACTTGCAAGTTATCAGTTACTCAGAGATGTATAATTATTTAGATTTTTAAAAAAATTTATTACTGAGGCCAGTTCACATACGATTTGATTTATCTTTAATTCTTTTTTTTTTTTAAGATTTTATTTATTTATTTGACAGAGAGAGAGACAGCAAGAGAGAGAACAGAAGCAGAGGAAGTGGGAGAGGGAGAAGCAGAATCTCCACTGAGCAGGGAGCCTGATGGGGGGCTCGATCCCAGGATCCTGGGACCGTGACCTGAGCCGAAGGCAGACGCTTAACGACTGAGCCACCCAGGCGCCCAATTTATCTTTAATTATGATTTTCGGGTGCCTGGGTGGCTCAGTCGGTTAAGCGACTGCCTTCGGCTCAGGTCATGATCCTGGAGTCCCTGGATCGAGTCCCGCATCGGGCTCCCTGCTCGGCAGGGGGTCTGTTTCTCCTTCTGACCCTCCCCCCTCTCATGTGCTCTCTCTCAAGTAAATAAATAAAATCTTTAAAAAAAAAAATTCTGATTTTCATCCTTATTTATCTTTGCTGTCATTTTTTATTTTGATGTATTTTAAAACATACAGAAAATGTCTTAGTATAAACCTGACTAAAAGCTGTTACCCAATTCAGGATAGGCTGTTTGCCACATTTTCTTTGCTATATTTTCCTTCTTTCTTTCTTTTCCTTTCTCTCTCTCTCTCTCATCTACCTGTCCATCTGTCTATGCATGTCTATCTACCATCTATCTATGTATCTATCGATTGATCTACCTCTCCTCTTTCCTGTGCCTTTTTATTCACACACATACACATAACACAGATGCACATACCCCATAGACAAAAAAAATGCATAGTTTTCTGAACTGTTTGACACTGGCTTACCAACGTCACCTCCATGGTGCACTGAATGGTGTGGTATGAATTTCCTCAGGATACGGGCTGCATGAGCGTGGTACGGTGGTCAGAATCAGGCAATTGAACATCGGCCCGACACAGTCACCTAACTGACAGCCGAGCACCAACTTCGAGCACTGCCTCTGCAATGTCCTTTCCCCCCATGTCCTTCCTTTCCCAGGACCCAATCCACAGTCATGACCGACGTTGCTTTGTCATACATCTTTGGTTTCTTTCAGTCTAGAACAGTCTCCTCTTGTGTTTCCTGACAGTGATATTTCTGAAGACTGTAGGCCCATTCTTTTATGGAATGCATGAGTCCGTCTCATGATTCCTCATGATGAGCTCCAGTTTATTCGCTGTGGGCAAGAACACCCCGTAAGGGATGGTGTTCTCCCTGCGGCCCCTCGTGTGAGGGAGTGCGTGATATTGCTTTATCCTGTTACCGAGGATGCCAAACTGCGTCACTTCGTTAGGGTGACGTCTCCTTGATTTTCTTCTCTGTAAAGTTGCTAATTTCCCCTTTGCAGTTCATAAGAAGTGTGTGGTATAGATTGGAAATCAGTGAGGTATTTTGAGACTGTGTGTATATCATCTTGTTCATCAAACTCACTTTGGCATCCATCAGAAAAAGATGAAATCTTGCCATTTGCAACGACATGGATGGAACTAGAGGGTATTATGCTAAACGAAATAAGTCAGTCAGAGAAAGACAGTTCTATGATCTTACTCGTGTGGAATTTAAGAAACAAAACAGGGGCGCCTGGGTGGCTCAGATGGTTAAGCATCTGCCTTCGGCTCAGGTCATGATCTCAGGGTCCTGGGATCGAGTCCCGCATCGGGCTCCCTGCTCCTTGGGAGCCTGCTTCTCCCTCTGCCTTTCTCTCTCGCTCTGTCTCTCATGAATAAAAAAAAAAAAAAGAAAGAAACAAAACAGAGGATTGCTGGGCAAGGGAGGGTAAAATAAAACAAGATGAAATTGGGGAGGGAGACAAACCTTGAGAGACTCTTAACTCTAGGAAACGAACTGAGGGTTGCTGGAGGGGCAGGTGTGGGGATCGGGTCACTGGGTAACAGGCATGAAGACGGGCACATGATGCAATGAGCCCTGGGTGTTATACGCAACTGATGAATCACTGAACCCGACCTCTGAAACTAATACTACACTATATGTTAATTTACTGAATTTAAAATTTTAAAAACCCCTCCCTTGGGCATCTAATTGCCATGGATGCCAGTGTCATGGTCGTGAAATGGCGATCTCCTAGCTCCATCTATTCACCATCTTTAGTTGGCATCCTCCTCTGCGGTTTCATCTGCCATCAGCATTGACCCATGGGTAACGCAAAGGCGTGTTATTGACGTGAGCCCTTGCAGTCTGGCACCTCTGCCCTCATTCATTGTTTGTTAAATGTCAAAATGAAGAGAGAAATAAATCGCAGTCCCCACCTCTTACTTCATTAAGACTATGCATTGACTTACATGATGATGGACACCTTTATCTCCAATGAATGCTTTCAAGCATTTGTAGCATCCAGAAGTGATACACATAAATTATGCCTGCAAAACAAACTCAGCAAGCATGCTGTGCGAAAATTGAATTTAGTGAGGCAGAGTCTGGTGTGCGTAGCAGCAGAATAATTATTTTCATGAAAATCTATGAGTGTTTTAATGTCATAATGTAGTCTTTGGATGCTAGTTGTTTCAGGCTCTTCTTCAGTACTGATGCTTCAGCTAATTTTGAATAGTTCCAGTAGTTAAGAGTACCCGTTATTGGGACGCCTGGGTGGCTCAGTTGGTGACGTGTCTGCCTTCAGCCCTGGTCGTGATCCCAGGGTCCTGGGATCAAGTGCCTCATCGGGCTCCTTGCTCAGCTGGGAGTCTGCTTCTCCCTCTGCCTGCCACTCCCCCTGCTTTTGCTCTCTGTCTCTCTAACAAATAAATAAAAAAAATATTTTTAAAAAAGAGTACCCATTATCTTTTTTTTAAATTCCAGAATAGTTAACATACAGTAGACTGTCAGTACAGTATAGTGATTCAGAAAATCTGTGCAGTGGGGTGCCTGGGTGACTCAGTTGGTTAAGCGTCATCTGACTCTTGATTTCAGCTCAGGTCATGATCTGAGAGTCATGAGATCGAGTCCCACGGCTGGCTCCGTGCTGGGCTTGAAGCCTGCTTAAGATTCTCTTTCTCCCTCTCTCTCTGCCCCCGCCTCCTGCATGCACATGCACACACGCTGTCTCTAAAAATAATAATAATAATTTTGTATTACTCAGTACTCATCATGATATGTGTACTCGTAATCCCCATCACCTATTTCACCCATCCCCCTGCCCACCTCCCTTCTGGTAACCACCAGTTTGTTCTCTAGAGTTAAAAGTCTGATATTTTATTCATTGCTTTTTTTCATTGTTCATTTGTTTTCTTTTTTAAACAGCACATATGAGTGAAATCATGTGGTATTTGCTCTCTCTGACTGACTTATCTCACTTAGCATTATACTCTCTAGCTCCATCCATGCTGTTACAAATGACAAGATTTCACTCTTTTAAGTGACAGAACAATATTCCATTGTGTATACATACACACCACATCTGCTTTATCCATTCATCTACCAGTGGACACTTGGGCTGCCTCCATATCTTGGCTGTTATAAATACTGCTGCAGTAAACATAGGGGTGCATATAGCTTCTTGAATTAGTGTTTTCATATTCTTTGGGTAAATATCCAGTAATAAAATTACTGAATCATACAGTAATTATATTTTTAATGTTTTTTTTAAAGAGTTTATTTACTTACTTGACAGAGAGCACAAGTAGGGGGAGCAGCAAGCAGAGGGAAAGGGAGAAGCAGGGTCCCTGCTGAGCAGGGAGCCCGATGTGGGGCTCAATCCCAGGACCCCAGGATCATGACCCGAGCTGAAGGCAGCTGCTTGAACGACTTAGCCACCCAGGCGCCCCTATATTTTTGAGGAATTTTTGTTTTGAGGAACCCCATATTCTTTTCCACAGTGGCTGCACCAGTTTGCATTCCCACCAACAGTTTGCATTCCCACCAACAGTGTGACATCCTTACCAACGCTTGTTTCTTGTGTTGTTAATTTTAGCCATTCTGATGGGTGTGAGGTGATATCCCGTTGTGTTTTTGATTTGCATTTCTCTGATGATGAATGATAGTGAGCATTTTTTCATGTGTCTGTTGGCCGTCTGTAGGTCTTCTTTGGAGAAATGTCTGTTCATGTCTCCTGTCCATTTTTTAATTGCATTCTTTGGGTTTGAGGTGTTGAGTTGTATAAGTTCTTTATATATTTGAATACTGACCCCTTATTGGAAAAGTCACTTGGAAATATCTTCTCCCATTCAGTAAGTTGTCTTCTAATTTTGTTGATGATTTTCTTTGCTGTGCAGAAACTTTTTATTTGCATGTAGTCCCAATAGATTATTTTTGCTTTTGTTTCCCTTGCCTCAGGTGACATATCTAGAGGCGATGTCAGAAATGTCTTCCCATGCTCTCTTCTAGGATTTTTATGGTTTCAGGTCTCACATTGAGGTCTTAATCCATTTTGAGTTAATTTTTGTGTATAGGTGTAAAAGAGAGGTCCTGTTTCATTCTTTTGTATGTTGTGGTCCACTTTTCCCAATACCATTTGTTGAAGAAACTCTCTTTTTCCCACGCATATTCTTGCCTCCTTTGTTGAAGATTAACTGAATATATAATCATGGATTTATTTCTGGGCTTTGTATTCTGTTCTACTGATCTATGTGGCTGTTTTTGTGCCAGTATATTACCATTTTGATTACTACAACTTTGTAATATTTCTTGAAATCTGAGACTATGATACCTCCAGTTTTATTCTTGTTTTTCAAGATTGCTTTGGCTATTCAAGGTCTTTTGTGGTTCCATACAAATTTTAGGATTATTTGTTTTGGTTCCGTGAAAAATGCTGTTGGTATTTTGATAGGGATGGCATTCAATGTGTAGATCGCTTTGGGTACTATGGACATTTTAACAATATGTGTTCTTCTAATCCATGAACATGGAATGTCTTTCCATGTGTTTGTGTCATCTTCAATTTCTTTCATCAGTGTTTTATAGTTTTCAGAGTACAGGTCTTTCACCTCTTTGGTTAAATTTATTCCTAGGTATATTATTATTTTTGGTGCAGTTATATATGGGATTGTTTTCTTAATTTCTCCTTCTGTTACTTCATTATTACTATAAAGAAATGCAACAGATTTCTGTATATTGATTTTGTATCCTGTGACCCTACTGAATTCCTTTATGAATTCTAGTAGTTTTTTGGTGGAGTCTTTCTGGTTTTTTATATATAGTTTCTTGTCATCTGCAAATAGTGAAGTTTTACTTCTTCCCTCCAATTTGGATACCTTTTTTTTCTTTTTCTTGTCTGATTGCTATGGCTAGGACTTTCAGTACTATGTTGAATAAAAGTGGTAAGAGTGGACATCTCTGTCTTGTTCCTGATCTTAGGGGAAAAGCTGTCAGTTTTTCATCATTGAGTGTAATGTTAGGTGTGGGTTTTTCATAGATGGCCTTTATTATGTTGAGGTATGTTCCCTCTACACCTACTTTGTTGAGGGGTTTTATCCTTTCTCTTGTCCATGTGATTTGTGATTGATTTGATTGATCTGTGAATATTGAACCACCCTTGCAACCCAGAAATAAATCCCACATGATCATGATGAATGATTTTTTTTTAAATGTATTGTTGGATTTGTTTGCTGATTTTTTTTTTTTTTTTGAGGATTTTTGCATCTATGTTCATCAGAGATACTGATCTGTAGTTCTTTTTTGTAGTGTTTTTCTCTGGTTTTGGTATCAGGACAATGCTGGCCTCGTAGAGTGAATTTGGAAGCTTTCTTCCCTCTTCTATTTTTTGGAATAGCTTGAGAAGAATAGATATTAACTCTTCTTTAAATGTTTGGTAGAATTCACCAGCGAGGCTGTCTGGTCCTGGACTTTTATTGAGAGTTTTTTGATTACTGATTCAATTCATTGCTGGTAATTGGTCTGTTCAGATTTTTTGTTTCTTTGATTCAGTTTTGGGAAGTTTTATGTTTCTAGGAATTTATCCATTTCTTCTAGGCTGACCAATTTGTTGGCATATAATTGTTCATAATATTCTTTTATAATTCTTTGTATTTCTGCAGTGTTAGTTGTTATTTCTTCTCTCTCATTCAGATTTTGTTTATTTCAGTTTGTTCTTTCTGCCTCTCTCTCCCTCTCTCTCTCTCTCTCGATGTATCTGACTAAAGACTTATCAATTTCATTGATCTTTTCAGAGGACCAGCTCCCAGTTTCATTGATCTGTTCTGTTATGTTTTTAGTTCCTATTTCATTTATTCCTGCTCTAATCTTTAATATTTCCTTCCTTCTACTGGTTTGGGATTTTGTTTGTTCTTTTTGTAGCTCCAATTAGGTACAAGGTTAGGTTATTTATTTGATATTTTTCTTTCTCCTTGAGGTAGGCCTATATTGTTACAAATTTCCCTCTTAGAACAGCATTTGCTGCATCCCAAAGGTTTTAGATCATTGTGTTTCATTTTCATTTGTCTCTTTGATTTCTTGGTCAACCCATTCATTATTTAGTAGCATGTTATTTAACCTCCATGTGTTGGTGTTCTTTCCAGATTTTTTCTTGTGGTTGATTTCTAGTTCCATAGTTAACACTATGGTCAGAAAAAATGCATAGTATGACTTCAGTCTTTTTTAATTTGTTGAGGCTTGTTTTGTGACCTAATATGTGATTTATTTGGAGAATGCTCCATGTGCACTTGATAAGAATCTTGTATTCTGCTGTTTTAGGATGGAATGTTCTGAATATACTTGTTCAATCCATCTGGTCCAGTGCGTCATTCAAAGCCACTGTTTCCTTGTTGATTTTCTGTTTGACGTAAGTGAGGTGTTAAAGTCCCCTACTACTATTGTATTACTATCGATTACTTCCTTTCTGTTTGTTATTAACGGCTTTATGTATTTGTGTGCTCCCACATGGATGCATATTTACAATTGTTATATCTTCTTGTTGGATTGTTCCCATTATGATTATGTAGTGTCCTTCTTTGTCTCTTGTTACAGTCCTTGTTTTAAATCCATTTTGTCCATTATAAGTATTGCTACCCAGCTTTCATTTCACTTCCATTTGTATGATAAATGCTTTTCCATCCCTTCACTTGCAATCTGGAGGTGTCTTTAGGTCTGAAAGGAGTCTCTTGTAGGCAGCATAGAGATGGGTCTTGCTTTTTTATACATTCTGTCACCCTGTGTCTTTTGATTGGGGTATTTAGTCCACTTACATTCAAAGTAATTTTTGATAGGTATGTATTTATTGCCATTTATTACTTATTTTATGGTTGTTTTTGCAGTTCTTCTCTCATCCTTTCTCCTCTGGCTGTTTTCTTTCAGGGTTTGCTGGCTTTCTTTAGTGATAAACTTAGGTTCATTTCTCTCTCTCTTTTTGTGTATCTGTTAGTGGTTTTTGATTTGTGGTTACCCTTAGATTTGTATATAACATCTAATGGATATAGCAGTCTATATTAAATGGATGGTCATTTAAGTTTGAGACCATTCTAAAAGCACTAAATTTTTACTCCTCTCCCCCCACATTTTAGGTATATGGAATCATACTTACACATTTTTATTTTGTGAATCCTTTGGCAGATTTTTATATATACTTAGTTTTATTGCTTTTATGCTTCCTACTTTTCTTACTCCTGCTTATGGTCTTCCTTTTCCACTCAAAAAGTCCCCTTTAATATTTCCTGTAAGGCTGGTTTAGTGGTGATGAATTCCTTTAGTTTTTGTTTGTCTGGGAAACTCTTTATCTCTCCTTCTATTCTGAATAATAGCCTTGCCAGATACAGTATTCTTGGCTCAGGGTTTTCTTTCAGCATTTTGATTATATCATGCCAGTTCCTTCTGGCCTGCAAAGTTTTGCTGAAAAACAAAACAAACAAACAAACAAAAAAAACAGCTGATAGCCTTATGGGGTTTCTCTCATATGTAACTGTTTTCTTTTTCTTGCTGCTTTTAGAATTCTCTCTTTATCACCACTTCTTGCCATTTTAATTACTGTGTATTTTGGTGTGGATCTCCTTCAGTTGAGTTTCTTGGGGACTCTCTATGCCTCCTGGATCCGGATTTCTTTTTCTTCCCCAGATTCAGGAAGTTTTCAGCTGTTGTTTCTTTAAATATACTTTCTGCCCCCTCTTCTCTCTTCTTCTTCTGGGATCTCTGTAACAAATGTTACTTGATGATGTCACTGATTTCCTTTAATCTGTTTTCATTTATTATTTTTCTCTCAACTGCTCAGTTTGATTGTTTTCTATCACTCTGTCCTCCAGGTTGCTGATCCATTCTTTTTTTTTTTTTAAGATTTTATTTATTTATTTGATAGAGAGAGACCCAGCGAGAGAGGGAACACAAGCAGGGGGAGTGGGAGAGGGAGAAGCAGGCTTCCCGCTGATCAGGGAGCCCAATGTGGGGCTCGATCCCAGGACTCTGGGATCATGACCTGAGCCGAAGGCAGACGCATAACGACTGAGCCACCCAGGCACCCCTGGCTGATCCATTGTTTCTGCTTCCTCTACTCTACTATTTATTCCATCCAGTGATTTGATTTTTTCAGTTATTGGGTTCTTCATCTCTGACTGGTTTTTTTTAGGTTTTCTATGTTTGTTTAGGGTCCCACTGAGGTGTTCCACTCTCTTCTCAAGGCCAGTGTCTTTATGAGGATTACTTTAAATTCTGTATCGGACATATTACTTATTGCTGTTCATTTATTGTTCTTGCTGTGACTTTGTCCTGTTCTTTCATTTGGGACATATTCCTGTATGTCCTCATTTTGTGTGACTGTCTGGGTCCTTTTCTGTGAGTTAGGAAAATCAGCTACATCTCCTGCTCCTGAAAGTAGTGGCTTTATGAAGAAGAGGTCCTGTAGTGCCCTTGCTGTGCAGTGTCCCCTGTTCATGAGAACGTGGCACTTCAGGGTGACTCCTGTGTGTGTTGCATGTGCCCTACTATTTGGCTGAGACTCATTTGCCTTCAGGCCAGTCACCTGCATTCGCTTCCTTTGCCTGTTGTAGGCAGGGTTTGGTCCCTATGTTGTTAGTGGGACAGGCTGGGGCTGCCTTGGGCTTGAGTTGAGTCAGACCAGGCATTTGCCAGAGATGCATCAGCACCAAATTGCAGGGCATCCTCCCTGCTTAAACCCTGAGGAACTTCCATTTGTGGGCAGAGACCACAGTCAGACCAGATTTCTGCCTGCAACCCACAGCTGCGGCTGCAGTCAGACTGGTGTGTGTGGTTATCTTCCCCTCTCCCCAGGGCAGGAGTCACTTTGCAGTGGTGCTGGCCTATTTCAGAGCTGCCTGCACAATGCCTTGCTTGTGACATCACTTTGGATGCACTCCTCCCCAGGGCATGTCTGGGGGTCAGTGACACAGGAGAACACGGGATTGATAGTAGCTATTAGCAAGCCAGGTGGAGAGTGTTCACACTGCCCTGGTTCCGGCAGTTGCCCATGTATCTAGGCAGGGGCATGGGGAGCAGGAAATGGTGCCCACCAGTACTTTTTTCTTGAAGACATCTCCCAAAGATCCCTGCCCTTCCAGCTCTGAGATGAGTAAATAAGCCTCCTTTCTGTTTACCCCAGGCAAGTTTTGCCCCCTTATGTCCCAGTAAACCCCAGGCATTTTCTGCCCCTGTGGTGTATCCCGGAGCAGGGGGCCGCTGTGTGTTATACTCTCTCTTTAGGGGCAGGGACTCTAGGTGTCCTCTTGCCCTCTGGCTCTCCCAGAGCCGAGCCTGCTGATTTTTTTTTTTTAAGATTTTATTTATTTATTAGAGAAAGAGTGAGAGATAGAGCATGAGCAAGAGAGGGGCAGAAGGAGAGGGAGCAGCAGACTCCCCGCTGAGCAGGGAGCCCAATGTGGGGCTCGATCCAGGACCCTGGCATAATGACCTGAGCCAAAGGCAGATGCTTGACTGACTGAGCCACCTATGTGCCCTGAGCCCACTGATTTTTAAAGTTCCATGCGTTACATCCCACTGATTGTAAGAACTGGCAAAATTAAGCCCCTCTGGTTTTCAATGCCAAATGTTATAGGGGCTCCTTTTCCCAGTTAGATGCCTAGGGTGCCCAGTGTGGGGTCTGCTCCTCTCCCTCCTCCATGCTTGCAATGGCTCTCCCTCTCAAGGAGAGTCCTGCAGGTCTGCTTGGCTCCAGACCACGTCTCCACCCTTCCCACCCTCTTCGATGTGGCTTCTTCTCTACACTTAACTGTGGAGAGTCTCTTCTGCCAGTCTTCAGGTCATTTTCTGGGCTGTTTACTCTGATGTGGGTGTTTTCTCGGTACCTCTGAGGGACAGGTTGAGCTGAGGATCCTCCTACTCCGCCATCTTCCTTGGACATTCTCAAGAGTACCTATTATCTTTTTTTTTTTTTTTTTAGATTTTATTTATTTTTTAGAGAGCGAGTGAGAGAGGAACAGCATGAGAGGGGCGAGGGTCAGAGGGAGAAGCAGGCTCCCCGCTGAGCCGGGAGCCCGATGTGGGACTCGATCCCAGGACCCTGGGATCATGACCTGAGCCGAAGGCAGACGCTTAACCATCTGAGCCACCCAGGCACCCCTATTATCTTTTAACAGTACTTATTTCACTAATTTCACTAGTTGGCATTTCCTATGTATTATGAGCAGAGACCCTTCCTGAAATTCTCTACATTTTTCTTTGTTTTTATTTGAAGAACTGTAACAGTGAATCTCCTTCCTCTTCATACAGCAGCCCTTTAAGTCTTTGAAGGGAGTGCTCTTGCTCTCTTGGATCTGTCATTCTTGGCTAAACATTCCCTCTTCCCACCTCTGTTTGCAAAGATGCAGTT
Source organism: Mirounga leonina (assembly GCF_011800145.1). Taxonomy (NCBI): domain Eukaryota; kingdom Metazoa; phylum Chordata; class Mammalia; order Carnivora; family Phocidae; genus Mirounga; species Mirounga leonina. The sequence goes on from NW_023270649.1 coordinate 5,439,721, forward strand.
TCCCTATTGATTGGCTCTACTCAGCACATTCTGTGCAGTCTGTATTACGAAAGGTACCAATTCTGATTAATTATTATGACTACCTGGATCACTGTGCTTGAGGAAAAAATAAGAGATCGTACTCAGGCTCTTGAAGGAGCGATGCCAGTGATTGGAGTCTGCCAGGATCACACAGAAGACCCTAGCATTTATTTATTTCCCATCCTATATTATGAATAGTGACTATGCTTCGGTATGATATTTAGATGTGGTCTAACCTGGGTAGCATACTTGACATTCTACACGAAATGAAACTACTCTTCCAATATGCCAATCTCTAAAAGTAGTTAAATTTTATCCCATTGTTAGCCTAGAACAAATTTGTAGTCGATGAAAATATCAGGGCTTTTATTTACCCATAACATGGTTTTTGGATCATGGCTTATTATATAATGTATCTATTGCTGGAAGGCTTGGAAAATCTCCCGACAGGGCAAATTGAGAATAAATATAATGAGGTGAGGTTAAGGATATAAATGTCAGCTTTCTATTTAGCTTTAACAGAATTATCAGGCAGCACTGAAGAATAGGTGAGAATTTGAATTCGCTTTTGTTCATATGAAAATTATTTTGAGTGTGTTCAAACGTAGGAAAATATGTCAAGATTTTCAAGGGAGAAAGCTGTGTTTTCATGTTTTATTTTCAGCCTATGCTTACCTAGCAGAAAACATGAAACAATTCTATGCTAACATTTTTCATAAAATTTTGCTGTCCTGAAACACATATTTATTTTTCCTTCCATGTGCTTCTCCAGCCTATACTGCGAATGAAGGCAATTTCTAGGGAGAAATAGCAAACTGTAAAGTGTAAACATTTAACCTAATGGAAAAGATCTTTCAGGGGCTTATTCTTTGATTAAATAAATGCTTGCTTCGGGTGTGTCAGATGCTTGGAAGCCTTCCAAAATGTTTCAGAGAGCACAAGAAGCTGACGCCATAGCAGCCCTATAGTCTAAGATGATAACTTTTGAAAAGAGAAAAGCTGCTACAAAGTAGAAGATCAAGGTAGACTTTGCTGAGGGCGGGGGGTGGGGGTGGGGGTGGAGCAGAATAGCACTGGGTTCCATGGATCAAAACAGTTTCTCATTTCAACGCCTTCCAAGTCATTCCTATTCCATAAAGCATTTTACTCAAGGGAATGTCATCATCCTCATCCCAAGATCACTGTCTTCCTAAAGATGGGAAATGAAAACTTTGGACACCTGGCCACAGATTTTTAATTAAAAATATTCATGTTGGGGGCGCCTGGGTGGCTCAGTTGGTTAAGCGTCTGCCTTCGGCTCAGGTCATGATCCCAAGGTCCTGGGATTGAGTCCCACATCGGGCTCCTGCTCAGCGGGGAGCTTGCTTCTCCCTCTGCTTGCCGCTCCCCCTGCTTGTGCTCTCTCTCTGACAAATAAATAAATAAAATCTTTTAAAAATATATTCATGATGATTTTAGAAAAACCATAAAAATGCCAATATTCTTTATAGAAAAGTCTCTAGAGATAGTTTGCCCAGGCTGCATCCGTGCTGCAATAATGTGAATTCTACCCAAAAAGAATGAACGCTTGCCTACTCTCAATGGCCCTCCCTCAACGTGGAGGAGGACTGGGCAATTAGAACTCTTCCTCACAACTTCCTGCAATTCTGACAGAGGTGAACAGACCATAGCATGCAGCAACACCAAGAAGAACGGAAGTTTCTATTCATGTAACAGACGGGAACAATGGCATGCAAAGGAATAGCATTCCTTTGAGGACACTTCCGGTGCATTCAGACCCCGAGGGATGACAAGACTGGCCAAGCATCTGAGTGACCCTACAGTTCTGCTTTACACCTTTTCCGTCAGAAGACTCCAGGAAGAACCAGAGGCCCAGCCCTCCTCTTGCCAAGAGCCACGGGTTCTAAATGAGTTCCTTAGGAGCTACATTGGTTCTCCTCAGTCTGTTGAAGAAGCTTGGTATTCTTTCAGACATTGCAGTCCAGCTGCCAGACAAAAAGCAGAGACAAAGGTACATTTTCCCACTATGTATGTGTCATGGGTTTAGGTGTAAATGTAAATATCTAGATATCTGTATTTTTGGATGGACCTAGAAGGTGAGGAACTCAAGCAGCCCAGTAAAGCTAAGTAAATACAGCTCAGTAAATGCTAATTGAACATTAAAACAAAGCACTTTGCGGGCGCCTGGGTGGCTAAGTTGGTTAAGCGACTGCCTTCGGCTCAGGTCATGATCCCGGAGTCCCCGGATGGAGTCCCGCATCGGGCTCCCTGCTTGGCAGGGAGCCTGCTTCTCCCTCTGACCCTCCCCCCTCTCATGTGCTCTCTGTCTCTCTCATTCTCTCTGTCTCAAATAAATAAATAAAATCTTTAAAAAAACAAAAAACAAAAAACAAAAAAAAACAAAGCACTTTGCAATTAGACATTTTTATGGGGTATTTGTGCCTTATCCAAATTCCCATTTCCTGAAAGTTATACTAAAGAAACAGTTAATGAAGGTTTTTATATTAAGCAGACCTTGCATTTATTATCAGAGACTATGCCCTGTACAGTGAATTAAGGACACTCATTCATTAGCAAAGGTTTGTGTATGTGGTTATATATGTGTATGTATCACAAATAAATTTTTCACATTGCTTGTAAGTTGAGTTACAGATCTAACCTTGATGTTAGATATTCTCTTCCTTCTAACTCAGGAAAACCCATACATAATTGATAAGGCTGGTCACACCTTCAAAATTAGCTAATGAAGTCTTGCTAACAGGGGGAAAAAAAATCATAGCTTTATCCATTTTTTATTTCCTATATTTAGAGACAACCAACTAAGGATGTTGTTATAGTTTGGGGTCTTTTGTTTTTTATTTTGTTTGTTTTGTTTTATTTTTAAGAGGAGGGGGAGGGGCAGAAGAAGAGGGGGGAAAGAGAATCTTAGGCAGACTCCAAGCTGAGCACAGAGCTGAAGCAGGCCTCGATCTCATGACCCTGAGATCATGACCTGAGCTGAAATCAAGAGTCAGACACTTAACTGACTGAGCCACCCAGGCGCCCCAGGATGTTTTTAATATTTAGATGAAGGAGTGATTGCTCCTTACCTTGATTCTCATTATACATTGAATCTCCCTTTATTAAAACACATACCATATTTTTCTGTAATCATTTTTGCCTTCCTTATTAAATTAAGAGCTCTTTGGTGATTGGGGACATAAAAGGAAATATTTCTGTTGGATTAAGTCCCTTTAAATGTCACATCCTGGGGCACCTGGGTGGCTCAGTTGTTAAGCGTCTGCCTTCGGCTCAGGTCATGATCCAGGGTCCTGGGACTGAGCCCCACATCGGGCTCCCTGCTCCGCGGGAAGCCTGCTTCTCCCTCTCCCACTCCCCCTGCTTGTGTTCCCTCTCTCGCTGTGTCTCTCTCTCTGTCAAATAAGTAAATAAAATCTTTTTAAAAAAATAAATGCCACATCCACCACAGACATGATTTCAGCCTCATGAAAATGGTGCATGATAGGTTTTATCATTTCCATTTGGTTAATGAGACACAGACTTAAAAAGACCACATCACCTGCTCAAGATCATACCACAAATGCCTAGTTAATTTCAGACTCAAAACCAACTCTGCCAAAAATCACCAGTGGAGACATTTCCACCACCACCATTGATCATGTATATTCATCCCAGTCTTCTCAGGAACTCACCTGTGTTTGATGTATAACTAAGGTAATTTCAACCAACATTTAGTAACTAGTTAGTTTTTCAACATATGGAAGGATAGGACACAGAGCTTTCTTTTTATTTACTCATAATTGATGTAGTCAAGGAATTTTTACGAAGTGTCAGAGATGGTATCGTGATGCATTAGTTCTCTCTCGCTGTGTAACAAATTGCCCCCACATGTAACAGCAGTCAGCAGCGTCACGGTTTCTATGGCTCAGGAATCCTGGCATGGCTTCTATGAGGTCGTCCGGCTCAGGCTTTCTCGCGAGGCCGCCGTCTCCCTGCACATCAGGCCCAGACCGACCTTCTTTCTCATGGCTGTTGGAAGAATGGCAGGGTTCAGCTTCTCATGTGCCCTTTGACTGACAATCTCAGTTCTTTGTCAGTGGCTGGCAGGAAGCTACCCTCAGTTCCTGGTCATAGGGCAGTCTCCATAGGGCAGGTCCCAAATTACATCATTGAAACAAACAAGTGGGAAGAACCAGACAGAGAGCGGTCCTCGAAAGTGGAAGTCAGTCTTTTGTAACCATGTCCAAAGCGTTACATCAACACCTGGAGTCTTCTGACGGCTGGTCCCTTAGTAGGGAGGAGTTCCTTCTCGCCCACACTCAGCAGGAGGGGGTCACATAGGCATGAAGGGAGGAAGCAGGGATCACTGGTGGTCATCTCAGAAGGCTGCTTGCAACACTGAATCTGAGATGGGAGGGTTTGGAACAGGACGATTACAATTCACCATACATGAAAGAGTTGAGTGAATATTTTCAGATTGCAACTCCATCTGACACCCAACTGGCAACGTTAAATGTTGCCTCTCAAGCAGAATTCTATGAATTCCTTTAAATAATACACAAGCATATTCCTTGCAAGGTCTTGGTTTTTTTTTTAGACATTTACTATAAACCTGGACATTATGCAAATTAAGGAGGCACTTTGATTGCCTGCCAGTGTTGAGAGGTCAGCGGTGTGAGAGGGCTGGCTTTATGTCCTGACTTGCAGCTCTGAGAACTTTAAAGATTTTATTTATTTATTTGAGACAGAGAGAATGAGAGACAGAGAGCATGAGGGGGAGGAGGGTCAGAGGGAGAAGCAGACTCCCCGCCGAGCAGGGAGCCCGATGCGGGACTCGATCCCGGGACTCCAGGATCATGACCTGAGCCAAAGGCAGTCGCTTAACCAACTGAGCCACCCAGGCGCCCAGCTGTGAGAACTTTAAATAAATGTCAGAACTTTAAATAAATGTCAGAAAAATGTGAGTGTGTGTGTTTATGTGTAGAATATAATATGAGAAAATAAACTACCTTGTTTTATATTTTAACACTGCACATTTCAGACTTTATGTTCAACCATGTGAAAATTCACTTTTCATGAGTGACAAAGAATATTAGACTAGAAGGTTTTAAAATATGTCCCCCTGAGGTTTTCAATAAGATCAGCCTAGAAACCACACACTAATGATGACAGAATCAAGGCTTATAAGATCCATTTTAAAATATTCTGACTTTTAGTCAAGTTACAAAGACAAGAGCCTCATTATCTTTTACCGTTTATGCTTCTGGAACCACTAAGGTACGTATTACTTTTCTATACATTATTAAATTTCATTTTAAATGGAAAACGTTAATATTTTAACTCAACAGTTTAAATGGTATTAATACTAATGTTGTGATTCTACCTTTTTAAAGGGCAAACTTTTCAAGTTCTATTTGAATCGTGTTAACTTTTATTTCTGCGCTGTTGGGAAAGAACAGTTTGGGGGCATGGGTTATCCTAAAAGGCAGGTAATGAAAAGCTAACTTATGTGAAACTTCAGGGTGCTTGGGGATTTCTTTGAAGATGCATCCCGACTGTGTGAGAAATTCATGACAGTTCAGACACAGGTGTGACGTGGACCAGGGAACGCTGCACTCCAGAAAGGCACCTGTTTTCCACCTTTCCTTGGCAGACACACCTTTCCTACTTTTCCCTTCTTTGTTTTTTTCTCTGCAGTAGAGACAAGGGTTTGTCATAAGAAGAGCACTTTGAGCTCCCGCTGTTTGTTTTGCACTTCTGCATATTCACCCTAAGAAAGCCAATGTAAATGCACTAGGCTGAAGGAATGAATGAAACTTGGGTACTTTTTTTTCTCTTTAATTCATAAAGAGAAGGTGCAAACCAGTCATTTAAAGCTTGTGAATCCCAAGGAGTGGTCACTGCATCTTTCTTCACTGCTCCCTAATATGCAGTGTGCACTGCATATTATATACATTACGGTAGGCACTAGCATTTAACACTCTTCATGGGAGCTATCCTGTGTGTCTGTGTGTCCAGCCAGACACCTGGGGGGAAGAGGTTCAGCATCTTTGTGCCCCAGCATGTAACACAGGGCCTGGCACTGACCAGATGCTCAAACACTGTAAACCACCCCCCACCACTGCCAACCATGCTTATGTCATCGACGATAACAATAATACCACACATCATGCCTAGATTTCCAGAGCAACTGGACCGATGTTTTGAGCTTGCGAGGAAGTTTTCTTTTTCTTTTCTTTGTTTTCAACGTTTTATTTAAATTCTAGTTAGCTAGCATACAGTGCCATATTGGTTTCAGGAGTAGAATTCAGTGATTCACTTTCATACAACACCCGGCGCTCATCACAACTGCCGTTCTTAGAGCCCATCCCCCTTTACCCCACCCCACCCCACCCCCACCTCCCTCCATCAGCCCTCAGTGTGTTCTCTGTCTTTAAGAGTCTTTTATGGTTTATGCAAGGGAGATATTTTCTGGCATTAACATTAACCTAGGGAGAGCATTAGCAACGTGACAGAGCTATGACCTCTTGGCAAGCATGCTAACTGGCTTTTCCCAGCTTTAAACACAGAAAGTCCCTGCATCTACTTCAAACAATGAGAATACACGTGAGAGTAAAGAGCCTGCAGAATGTCCCTCCAGAGGCCACCGTGCTGCAGAGGTACTCAGCTGGGATGGCCCATGGAGATCCCCTGGAAGAACCAGACCCAAATGTAGCCAGAACTGTGCAGAAAAGAAAGAGTTAAATGCCATTCTGACCAGCCATGTCTTTGTTGTGCTCCTGGGTCTGCAAAGGTACTAGTTTTCACTACTTTTGTTTCTGGTCGCTCTGTTACATTTTCCCTTGTGTCCAGCGCAATGGCGCTTTCTCCTTTGCCAAGATGTCTGTTTAAACTGTGGGTCGGGAATTTGTGTATAAGGGACTGCCTGGATTCTCTCTCTCTCCACCTGCTCAGACAGGGCTGTGGCTGAAGAAGCGTCCTTCACACAGGGACATGGCTGTGTGCTAACATGATGATTTTGTTGGAACTCTTTCTTTTTGTTTTTTTAAAGATTTTATTTATTTATTTGAGAGAGAGAGAATGAGAGACAGAGAGCACGAGAGGGAAGAGGGTCAGAGGGAGAAGCAGACCCCCAGCTGAGCAGGGAGCCTGATGTGGGACTCGATCCCGGGACTCCAGGATCATGACCTGAGCCGAAGGCAGTCACTTAACCAACTGAGCCACCCAGGCGCCCCTGTTGGATCTCTTTCTTTAAGGCACGTGGTAGTTGTGCAGCCAAGCCATGGTTATGTCATTGGTTATACAGCTATTGCCGCAATAATGCTAAGCACAAAAAGAGAGAGAGAAACAAGTAAATCATCCAAAACCTAGCCATTGACAACAGCAAACACTTGAAAGCTCATGGTTCTGTAAATAAGAAAGTATGTAAAATTATCAGGTCTATTCAGATAGTTGATGCAGTCTCCATAACGTCAAACTGAGCTGGAAACTGTTCCGTTGAATAAGCAAAATATTCTGAATATATTTTTTAATTTTTTATTATGTTAATCCCCATACATTACATCATTAGTTTCTGATGTAGTGTTCCATGATTCATTGTTTGTGCATAACACCCAGTGCTCCATGCAGAACGTGCCCTCTTTAATACCTATCACCAGGCTAACCCATCCCCCTACCCCCCTCCCCTCTAGAACCCTCAGTTTGTTTTTCAGAGTCCATCCTCTCTCATGGTTCATCTCCCCCTCCAATTCCCCCCCCCTTCATCCTTCCTCTCTTGCTATCTTCTTCTCCTTTTTTTCTTAACATATATTGCATTATTTGTTTCAGAGGTACAGATCTGTGATTCAACAGTCTTGCACAATTCACAGCGCTTACCAGAGCACATACCCTCCCCAGTGTCTATCACCCAGTCACCCCATCCCTCCCACCCCACCCCCCACTCCAGCAACCCTCAGTTTGTTTCCTGCGATTAAGAATTCCTCATATCAGTGAGGTCATATGATACATGTCTTTCTCTGATTGACTTATTTCGCTCAGCATAACACCCTCCGGTTCTATCCACATTGTTGCAAATGGCAAGATCTCATTCCTTTGGATGGCTGCATAATATTCCATTGTGTATATATACCACATCTTCTTTATTCATTCATCTGTCAATGGACATCTTGGCTCTTTCCACAGTTTAGCTATTGTGGACATTGTGGCTATAAACATCGGGGTGCATGTGCCCCTTCGGATCCCTACATTTGTATCTTTGGGGTAAATACCCAGTAGTGCAATTGCTGGATCGTAGGGTAGCTCTATTTTCAACTTTTTGAGGAACCTCCATACTGTTTTCCAGAGTGGTTGCACCAGCTTGCATTCCCACCAACAGTGTGGGAGGGTTCCCCTTTCTCCGCATCTCCACCAACATCTCTCGTTTCCTGACTTGTTAATTTTAGCCATTCTGACTGGTGTGAGGTGGTATCTCATTGAGGTTTTGATTTGGATTTCCCTGATGCTGAGCAATGTTGAGCACTTTTTCATGTGTCTGTTGGCCATTTGGATGTCATCTTTGGAAAAATATCTCTTCATGTGTTCTGCCCATTTCTTGATTGGATTCTTTGTTCTTTGGGTGTTGAGTTTGATAAGTTCTTTATAGATTTTGGATACTAGCCCTTTATCTAATATGTCATTTGCAAATATCTTCTCCCATTCTGTCGGTTGTCTTTTGGATTTGTTGACTGTTTCTTTTGCTGTGCAAAAGCTTTTTGTCTTGATGAAGTCCCAACAGTTCATTTTTGCCCTTGCTTCCCTTGCCTTTGGCGATATTTCTAGGAAGAAGATGCTGTGGCTGAGGTCAAAGAGGTTGCTGCCTGTGTTCTCCTTTAGGATTTTGATGGACTCCTGTCTCACATTTAGGTCTCTCAATCATTTGGAGTCTATTTTTGTGTGTGGTGTAAGGAAATGGTCCAGTTTCATTCTTCTGCATGTGGCTGTCCAATTTTCCCAACACCATTTGTTGAAGAGACTGTCTTTTTTCCACTGGACATTCTTTCCTGCTTTGTCAAAGATTAGTTGACCATAGAGTTGAGGGTCCATTTCTGGGCTCTCTATTCTGTTCCATTGATCTATGTGTCTGTTTTTGTGCCAGTACCATACTATCTTGGTGATGACAGCTTTGTAATAGAGCTGGAAATCCGGAATTGTGATGCCGCCAGCTTTGCTTTTCTTTTTCAACATTCCTCTGGCTATTTGGGGTCTTTTCTGGTTCCATACCAATTTTAGGATTATTTGTTCCATTTCTTTGAAAAAAGTGGATGGTATTTTGATGGGGATTGCATTGAATGTGTAGATTGCTCTAGGTAGCATTGACATCTTCACAATATTTGTCCTTCCAATCCATGAGCATGGAACATTTTTCCATTTCTTTGTGTCTTCCTCAGTTTCTTACATGAGTATTTTATAGTTTTCTGAGTATAGATCCTTTGCCTCTTTGGTTAGATTTATTCCTAGGTATCTTATGGTTTTGGGTGCAATTGTAAATGGGATCGACTCCTTAATTTCTCTTTCTTCTGTCTTGTTGTTGGTGTATAGGAATGCCACTGATTTCTGTGCATTGATTTTATATCCTGCCACTTTACTGAATTCCTGTATGAGTTCTAGCAGTTTTGGGGTGGAGTCTTTGGGGTTTTCCACATAAAGTATCACATCATCTGCAAACAGTGAGAGTTTGACTTCTTCTTTGCTGATTTGGATGCCTTTGATTTCTTTTTGTTGTCTGCTTGCTGTGGCTAGGACTTCCAATACTATGTTGAATAGCAGTGGTGATAGTGGACATCCCTGCCGCGTTCCTGACCTTCGGGGGAAAGCTCTCAGTTTTCCCCCATTGAGAATGATATTCGCTGTAGGTTTTTCATAGATGGCTTTTATGATATTGAGGTATGTACCCTCTATCCCTATACTCTGAAGAGTTTTGATCAAGAAAGGATGCTATACTTTGTCAAATGCTTTTTCTGCATCTATTGAGAGGATCATATGATTCTTGTTCTTTCTTTTGTTAATGTATTATATCACGTTGACTGATTTGCAGATGTTGAACCAACCTTGCAGCCCAGGGATAAATCCCACTTGGTTGTGGTGAATAATCCTTTTAATGTACTGTTGGATCCTATTGGCTAGTATTTTGGTGAGAATTTTTGCATCCATGTTCATCAAGGATATTGGTCTGTAATTCTCCTTTTTGATGGGGTCTTTGTCTGGTTTTGGGATCAAGGTAATGGTGGCCTCATAAAATGAGTTTGGAAGTTTTCCTTCCATTTCAATTTTTTGGAACAGTTTCAGAAGAATAGGTATTAATTCTTCTTTAAATGTTTGGTAGAATTCCCCTGGGAAGCCATCTGGCCCTGGGCTTTTGTTTGTTGGGAGATTTTTTTTTTTTTTAAGATTTTATTTATTTGAGAGAGAGAATGAGAGAGAGAGAGCACATGAGAGGGGGGAGGGTCAGAGGGAGAAGCAGACTCCCCGCTGAGCAGGGAGCCCGATGCGGGACTCGATCCCGGGATTCCAGGATCATGACCTGAGCCGAAGGCAGTCGCTCAACCAACTGAGCCACCCAGGTGCCCCATGTTGGGAGATTTTTGATGACTGCTTCAATTTCCTTAGTGGTTATAGGTCTGTTCAGGTTTTCTATTTCTTCCTGGTTCCGTTTTGGTAGTTGATACATCTCTAGGAATGCATCCATTTCTTCCAGGTTATCTCATTTTCTGGCATAGAGTTGCTCATAATATGTTCTTATAATTGTTTGTATTTCTTTGATGTTGGTTGTGATCTCTCCCTTTCATTCATGATTTTGTTGATTTGGGTCATTTCTCTTTTCTTTTTGGTAAGTCTGGCCAGGGGTTTATCAATCTTGTTAATTCTTTCAAAGAACCAGCTCCTAGTTTCGTTGATCTGTTCTACTGTTCTTTTGGTTTCTATTTCATTGATTTCTGCTCTGATCTTTATTATTTCTCTTCTCCTGCTGGGTTTAGGCTTTCTTTGCTGTTTTTTCTCTAGCTCCTTTAGGTGTAGGGTTAGGTTGTGTATTTGAGACCTTTCTTGTTTCTTGAGAAAGGCTTGTATTGCTATATACTTTCCTCTTAGGGCTGCCTTTGCTGCACCCAAAGATTTTGAACAGTTGTGTTTTCATTTTCATTGGTTGCCATGAATTTTTTTAATTCTTCTTTAATTTCCTGGTTGACCCATTCATTCTTTAGTAGGATGCTCTTTAGCCTCCATGTATTTGAGTTCTTTCCAACTTTCCTCTTGTGACTGAGTTCTAGTTTCAAAGCATTGTGGTCTGAAAATAGGCAGGGAATGATCCCAATCTTTTGGTACCGGTTGAGACCTGATTTGTGACCTAGGATGTGATCTATTCTGGAGAATGTTCCATGGGCACTAGAGAAGAATGTGTATTCCTTTGCTTTGGGATGGAATGTTCTGAATCTGTCTGTGAAGTCCATTTGGCCCAGTGTGTCATTTAAAGTCTTTATTTCCTTGTTGATCTTTTGCTTAGATGATCTGTCCATTTCAGTGAGGGGAGTGTTAAAGTCCCCCACTATTATTGTATTGTTGTCAATGTGTTTCTTTGCTTTTGTTATTAATTGCCTTATATAATTGGCTGCTCCTATGTTAGGGGCATAGATATTTACAATTGTTAGATCTTCTTGTTGGATAGACCCTTTAAGTAGGATATAGTGTCCTTCCTCATCTCTTATTACAGTCTTTGGTTTAAAATCTAATTTGTCTGTTATAAGGATTGCCACCCCAGCTTTCCTTTGGTGTCCATTAGCATGGTAAATGGTTTTCCACCCCCTCACTTTCAATCTGGGGATGTCTTTGGGTCTAAAATGAGTCTCTTGCAGACAGCATATTGATGGGTCTTGTTTTTTAATCCAGTCTGATAGCCTGTGTCTTTCAATTGGGGCATTTAGCCCATTTACATTCAGGGTAACTATTGAAAGATAGGAATTTAGTGCCATTGTATTGCCTGTAAGGTGACTGTTACTGTATATTGTCTGTGTTCCTTTCTGGTCTATGTTGTTTTTAGGCTCTTTCTTTGCTTAGAGGACCCCTTTCAATATTTCTTGTAGGGCTGGTTTCATGTTTGCAAATTCCTTTAGTTTTTGTTTGTCCTGGAAGCTTTTTATCTCTCCTTCTATTTTCAATGACAGCCTAGCTGGATATAGTATTCTTGGCTGCATATTTTTCTCATTTAGTGCTCTGAATATATCATGCCAGTCCTTTCTGGCCTGCCAGGTCTCTGTGGATAGGTCTGTTGCCAATCTAATGTTTCTACCATTGTAGGTTACAGATCTCTTCTCCTGAGCTGCTTTCAGGATTTTCTCTTTGCCTCTGAGAATCGTAGTTTTACTATTAGATGTTGGGGTGTTGACCTATTTTTATTGATTTTGAGAGGGGTTTTCTGTGCCTCCTGGATTTTGATGCCTGTTTCCTTCCCCAAATTAGGGAAGTTCTCTGCTATAATTTGCTCCAGTATACCTTCTTCCATCTCTCTCTTTCTTCTTCTTCTGGGATCCCAATTATTCTAATGTGGTTTCGTCTTATGGTATCACTTATCTCTCGAATTCTGCCCTCGTGATCCAGTAGTTGTTTATCTCTCTTTTTCTCAGCTTCTTTATTTTCCATCATTTGGTCTTCTATCACTGATTCTCTCTTCTGCCTCATTTATCCTAGCAGTTAGCGCCCCCATTTTTTATTTCACCTCATTAAGAGCCTTTTTATTTCAACTTGGTTAGATTTTAGTTCTTTTACTTCTCCAGAAAGGGTTTCTCTAATAACTTCCATGCTTTTTTCAAGCCCAGCTAGTATCTTTAAAGTGATGATTCTGAACTCTAGATCTGACATCATACTAATGTCCGTATTGAGTAGGTCCCTGGCAGTCGTTACTACCTCTGTTCTTTTTGTTGAGGTGATTTTTTCTGTCTTGTCATTTTGTCCAGAGGAGAATAGATGAATGAGAAAACAAAATGCTAACAGGGTAACAATGTCCCCAGAAAATATACTCTAAACAAATCAGAAAAGACCTGAAGCCAGGGGAAAAGAAAGGGAAAGAAAGAAAAAAGAAAAAGATAAAGAACAAACAAAAACAGAATAAAACAAACAAACAAAAAAAACAGAATATGATCAAATATGATCAGGCTGGTGCATAGATTAGTGCCACACACTAGATTTGGGTGTATTTTGGTCTGTTAGAAGAACGTGCCTTCCAAAATTTTAAAGAAAGAAAAACTTATTTAAATACAAAAATAAGGGTTGATATGATGAAGGGATGGAATATGACTGTAAAGATGAAAATTATAAAAAATTTTATAAAAGGAATTGATAAGAAGTTGTTTGAAAAAAGAAAGAAGAGGATTTAAAAAAAAAAAAAGGGAGAGAATGTGATCAGGCAGGAGACTCAACAAAGCCATACACTAGAGATTTAGGGTATATTTTGATCTGTTAGAAGAAACTGTATCTCAAAATCTTAAAGAGAGAACAACTTATATATATATATATATATGCCAAAAATAAGGGTAACTACTATAAGGGTTAGAATATGACTCTAAAAATGAAAAATAAAAATGTTTTTTTTAAAAAGGGATTGATAAGATGTTGGTTGAAAAACGGAAAAAGAAGAATTCAAAAAAAAAATTAACTCTGAAAGACTAAAGAATCATGATAAAAAAGCCAGGAATTCTATGTGCAGTAGTCCCCTAGCGCTGGAGTTCTGCCGTTCTCATTGATCGGTAAACTTGGTCTTGGCTGGCTGTTCTCGCTGATCTTCTGGGGGAAGGGCCTGTGGCCATGGTTCCCAAATGTCTTTGCTGGAGGCAGAACTGCCCCACCCTTGCGGGGGGCTGGGCTAAGCGATCTGCTTAGGTTTGCTCTCCAGAGCTTTTGTTCCTGCAAGACTAAAGAATCATGGTAAAAAAGCCGTGAATTCTATGTGCAGTATTCCCCTAGCGCTGGAGTTCTGCCGTTCTCATTGATCGGTAAACTTGGCCTTGGCCGGCTGTTCTCGCTGATCTTCTGGGGAGGGGCCTGTTGCCGTGGTTCCCAAATGTCTCTGCTGGAGGCGGAAGTGCCCCGCCCTTGCCCCCTCCCGGCTAAGTCATCTGCTCGGGTTTGCTCTCCGGGGCTTTTGTTCCCTGCGAGCTTTCTGTACAGCTTTGGAGGTGGAGAGTGAAAATGGTGGCCTCCCAATCTCCGCCCCAGAGGAGCGGAGAACTCGGGCCCCGCTCCTCAGTGCGCCCCCAGACAAAAGCCGCCAGTCACTCCCGTCTCCCCGGTCTCCGGCCGCACTCCGTGCTCACCCGGCCTGTGACCGCGCGTTTCTATCTCCGGCACCCGACCCCGGGTGGAGTCTCCCAACCCAGCAGATCCCTGCGGTGCCCTCCCGCGCGGCTCCTCCCGGGGGAGGAAGGTGAGTCTCCCCGGATCTGCCGCTTGTTGGGTCCCTGCTGGAGGAGCAGGGGCCCGACTGGGCCGCGGATCACGGTTTATGGCCCCCGAGCTGAGAGCCCGCGCCTGGGCTCCGCCTCTGCAGCCGGCTTCCCTGCTCCGATACCTGGGAGCTCTGCCAAACTCAGGCACCCCTGGTCTTTCTGTGACCCCGAGGGTCCTGAGACCACACTGTCCCGGAGGGTTCCACCCCCCGCTTAGGCACCAGAGTGACGTCCCTCGGCGGAGCAGACTTCTAAAAGTTCCGACTTTGTGCCCCGCGGCTCCATCACTTGCCAGAAGCGGCCAACGGAGGCCCCTCCCCCGCCGTCTATCCTCCCGAATATCGCCTCGGACTCACTTCTCCGCACGTCCTACCTTCCAGAAAGTGGTCGCTTTTCTGATGAGAGAGTTGTTGCTCTTCCTTTCTTCGATCTCCTGTTGGGTTTGTAGGTGTTCAGAATGGTTTGATCCTTCCAGCTGAATTCCTGAGAGGAGACGAAATCCAGGCCTCCTACTCCTCCACCATCTTGCTCCGCCCACCCAAAATACTCTAAATATTTTAAACATCTGCATGACCCTAAAGAATAAGGCTAATTAATAATTTTGACTAATTTTCATGGAACCAAGTAAATCCAGTGAGTAACTTTGTCATAGTACATAGTTTGACATACGACCTCTGAAATCTGAATAAGAACTTTTGAAATCCTTGTATACATACACTGGATGACTAGATTAGCCTGAAAGAGGCTTTGATGATTTAGTGGAGAAATGCTTTTGTTATTCTCTCAAATGCCATTTGAGAAAGACCAGATAGAATAATGTGGGTTCCATCTCAGTTTGTATAGATTTCCTTTCTAAGCATTTAATCTGGATAGCACTTCATGCATCACCGGACATTGGGTCTGTGTGAGTAGATTCTGTGGAGCAGATAGAGGGATAATGTACCCATCCTCTCTTAAACCTTCTCTGGCTTATTACAGCAGGACCCTAAACCATTATTTGACAACTTTAGAGAGGATTATAGTCCAGGAACCCCTCAGTTTACATCAGTTTGAGTGGGACAGAGTTAGGAACCACTGATGGATGTTTGTCTACTTTAGCTGCATCTAGTGTGAAATGATTGCAGGACTATAATTCAGCATCACATATCATATTGACATGCTTTGTTTTAGTCAGGTTTTTACTCAAACCAGCCACTGCATGAGGACCCAGACTAAGCATACCCCATACCATGGGATAGGCCAAACTTAATGCTAGGGGTTTTTCCTCAAAACAGATGTTGGTCAAGTACTGATTTGGGTTGTCCCAACTTGGATTTCTGTTGTTGTTCAGGAAGAAGATACTGAACTGAGATAAACTCAGTTTCTAGCCAGGTCTCAGTCGTCCTCCTCTTGAACGTGGGGATACCTAAGACCTGCTGGCTATCGCTTGCATTACAGACAAAAAGTGACCCCGTTTGCAGCTATGTACTTCACAGACGGGGCCAAGCCTTTTTTGCTCATAGCATGCCAAGCTTGATGCTCTATCCCTTCATCAAAGATAACAGGTTGCAATCCACACTAGAATACAGATTTTAAATTCTGTAATGTATGTATTACCCACCAAAGAATGTTACCAGAACATGCCAAATCTTTCTGTTCTGGTCAAATTAAGTATTGGAATTAGCTGCCCCTGGACAGGTGTACAGCAGAAGAGAAAACTTATTTCCCACCAAGTGTGAGTGTATGTGTGTGTGTGTGTGTGTGTGTGTGTGTGTCCATTATAGGAGCTGATGTTGAGAGATTCGAATGTGAGCGATTGATGTGGGTTGTGATCTGCAGAAACATCAGGGAAAGAGATGGGAAGTAAGATGAGGGAAGAAGCTAAGAAAGGGTGTTTTTTTCCCAGCAGGTTCCCAGGCTGGGCAACTGAAGCGTAATTCTCCTGAGGGTGCCTGGGAGGTAGTGCTGAATGCAAGCTTTGGAGCTCTCCCTCTCACGAAAAGCAGGGGCTGATGCCATGGGCTATGGGTGCCCATCAGCCACTGGGTGGGGCCCATGTGGGAGGCATTAATCCCCTGGCCCCTTCTGGCACCGAGTGCTCAGCCAAACTAGTTCTGGTGGCCAGAGAAGGCCCTCAGCCAAGGAGACAGGTGCTGGGAGCTAGAACGCGAAAATAGACCAGAGCTGGGTGGGTGAAAATCATAAGGGCTAAGGGAATATGTGTTATATCTGTTTTTATGTCTAGGTGTCTGTATCTACATCATCTATATCAATAGGTCTCTATATCTCTGTATCTCTATCCATAGCCGTATCTGTGTTTGCAATTGTACCTACATCTGTAGATTTACATCTATAGACACGTGTGTATGCATATATTTATCTACATACTGATTGTGACTTTGTGAAACAAAAATCCCAATTATATCTAAAACGTCCAGATTTTACAAAACACTTTGATAAACAAAGCTATGTATCCACAATACAAAATAAGCCCCACAACCTAATCATTTGTAAATTGATGGACTCATAGGTGAACTGAACAACAACTAAAAAAGTAATGTGTGAAACAATACCTAGACCAATGGGAAAATCACACCAGAGCTGTCAGTCATCTAGCAAGTAATGAGAAGGTGAATTCCGTATGCCAAAGCCTGTGACAAACTTATTTACATCCGCCTAAGCTTTCATTGTTAAGATGAAAAAGACTGAATATAAATGAATTATAGCTTCAATATAAGAAACTAGAAAAAATACAATTAAAAAAGCAAAATAAAGGGCACCTGGTGGTTCAGTTGGTTAAGCATCCGACTCTTGATTTCGGCTCAAGTCCTGATCTCAGGTTGGTGAGACTGAGCCCTGCATCAGGCTGTGTGCTGATGGAACCTGCTTAAGATTCTCTCTCTCCCTCTTCCTCCCCCCCCCCCCCCCCGCTTGCACACACACTCTCTCTCTCTCTGGGAAAAAAAAAAAGGAAAATAAGACTTCTGGTTTCTCGGATAAGGAGAAAGATCAACTCTTCTTAGATCCATAAGAGAATGCTGCTCCCACGATTGGAGATCCAGACAAGCAAACCCAGGCAGTCCTATCCAACCGGAGCAGAAACGCAACCAGAAGCTGCCAGGCAAACGCATGTCACAGTAGGAAAACCTGAGCTGTAATTAATGGAGACTCAGTGTAAACAATTCCGCGTGAACAAATCTGAGAGCTAAAAACGCCAGGGGATTGGTGGATCCTAAACTTTTGGGACTTTTGCCTCCAGGAGCACGGCTAGGTTCTCACAGTAGATAGTGGAGGAAACCTCCCTCCTGATTCCAGCAGAAGAGGAAAGGGCTCAGCATCATGAGTCACCTGGGTATAACTGAATGGAGCACTGGGTGTTACGTGCAAACAGTGAATCATGGAACACTGCATCAAAAACTAATGATGTAACGTATGGTGATTAACATAACATAATAAAATAAAATTTAAAAAATAAGATATATCAAAAAAAGGGTAACTGGAAAATTTCAAAGTATGTGGAGATTAAACAACACACTTCTAAATAATGCAATAGGTCAAAGAAATTACAAAATATTTTGACCGCAATAAAAATGAAAACACAATTTATCAAAACACATGGGATGCGGTGAAGACAGCACTTAGAGGAAAATGTATAGCATTGGGTGTATGTATTAGAAAAGAAAAAAGATTGAAAATCAACGGTCTAAGTTTCACATTAGGAAACTAGAAAAAGAAGAGCAAATTAAATCCAATGTGAGCAGAAAAAAAAATTGGAGAAGAAATCAATGAAACTGAAAATGAAATCAATAGAGAAAATCATTGAAACTAAAATCCGGTTGTTCAAAAATATGAATAAAAGCAATAAGCTTCTAGCCAGGCTAAGAAAAGAAGAGATGTGATACAAACTAATGATGTCAGAAATGAAAGAGGGGACGTCATTACAGATCCCATAAATATTGAAAGGCTAATAAAAGAACACTATGAACAATTCTGTGCTCACAGATGTGATAACCTACATGAAACAGAACAATTCTTTGAAAGACACAATCTGCCAAAACTCACACAGGAAGAAAGAGATGATCTGAATAGGCTGAAACTGTTAAAGACATTGAATAAAAAAATTAACAACCTTCCTGAACAGAAAATACCAGGCCCAGATGGGTTCACTGGTGAATACTACCAAAGATTTAATGAAGGAATTATACCAGCTTCCTACAATCTTTCAGAGGACAGAAGCAGAAGAAATACTTCCTAACTCATTCTGAGGCCAATATTACCCTAATATCAAAACAAGAAAACTACAGATGAGTATCTCTCATGAACATAGATGCAAAAATCCTTAAGGAAATATTACGAGATCAAATCCAAAAAGCATGAGAAGAATCGTATACTATGACCTGGTTGGATTCATCCCAGCATTGAGTCCAGTGCTGGTTCAACATTCTAAAATCAGTCAGTGCAATCCAGCACATCAACAGGATAAAAAAGAAGAATCACATAATCCTATCAGCAGACACAGAGAAAGCATTCAACAAAATCCAACATTCTTTCATGATAATAACTCTCAGTACTGTAGGAATAGGGGGAATGCCTCCTCAACTTGATGAAGAATGTTTACAAAAAAGCAAAATAAAAGAATAAAGATCAAAATGAAAGTTGCTAAAATAGCATACATGATAAATCTATGTAAACATTTCCTTGAAATTAACTGTATATAGTTAGAACTATATATATATACACATTTACACTGATATTTGCATCTATATATAACTATATATATACATTTACAGTGATACGTATTTATAATGATTGATATAAAATCAATTAATAAATGATTATATGTTACGTGGTTATTGTGATTGATATATATGTATTTCTAGAAAAATGGATTAGGGAAAATAAGAGGAAACAAAAAATGAGATTATGGAAAAAACAACAATGTGATCACAGACACTAAAGGGACTAAAAGAATTACAAGAGCATATTAGCAGAACAATACATATGAGAATTCTGAATGGAATGGTTGATTTCCTGCAAAAAATCCAAACTTGCTTTCCAAAGAGGCAGAAAACTGAATCTACAAATAATTGAGGAAGGTGTTGAAAAGCTAATTTAAAGAGATGCTAGGTTACAAAATAATATACATCAGGCTTTACAGCTGAGGTTTATTTGGGCTTTAAGGTACAATTCATTTCTATGAAATGAAAACTTTTCTAGGCTACAGAAAAAAGCTGGAAAACTGCCCACTTTCATGTTGTTAGCATAATTTTGGTGCTGAAACTTGCTAAGGTACAAAATAATTGGCAAAATATAGAATAATTATATATGATTATCATACATAACTAGATGCAAAATTCTAAATAGATTTTTAGTCAATAGACTCTAACATTCTCAAGGTGACTGATATTTTTAATCCAGGATGTACAATGATTAAAGATACTTTGTTCTAACACATTGAAGGAGAAAACCATCTGTTTATATTCATGGTGGCTGATGATGGAAAGGCATTTGATGAATTTGGCAGCTACTCCTAAAAAAGTCTAAGAACTAATATAAAATGATGTAATCATGAAATGGACTCATTACTAGCAATTATCATGACAAAGAACCGATAAACTATTCTTTTAAGATTTTATTTATTCATTTGAGAGAGAGAGAGCAAGCATGAGTGGGGGACATGGGCAGAGGGAGAAGGAGACTCCCTACTGAGCAGGGAGCCCGATGCAGGACTTGATCCCAGGACCCAGAAATCATGACCTGAGCTGAAGGCAGGCACTTAACCCTGTGAGCCACCCAGGCGCCCCCCCCCACGAACTTTTTGTATTAAAATCAAGGAAAATACAGGAATACACACCATCCCCACTCATATTTAACATTGATTTGGAAGTTCTCATTAAAGCACAAAGACCAAAGAAATTAAATAATCATTATACATTTTTTTAAAGTTACAGAAATGCTTAGTATGCAGATGGTAACACTATATATCTAAGAAAAACTGAAAGTAATTAAGAATTCACAAGATAGGGGCGCCTGGGTGGCTCAGTCGTTAAGCATCTGCCTTCGGCTCAGGTCATGATCCCAGGGTCCTGGGATCGAGCCCCACATCGCATCGGGCTCCCTGCTCAGCGGGAAGCCTGCTTCTCCCTCTCCCACTCCCCCTGCTGTTTTCCTTCTCTCGCTGTGTCTCTCTCTGTCATATAAATAAATAAAATCTTAAAAAAAAAAAAAGGAATTCACAAGATAAATTAGTAACATAAACAATACAAGTCATAAAAAATACAAGTAATATATAATAATTTTCTCCATACTCTAGCCATATCCAGAAGGAAATTAGAAAAAATATATTTATTCCTTAATAGCAGAAACTACAGAATGAAGAAAAATACATTATGATATATATTATATACAAATATATATGTTTCTTTTTTAGTCATTCTCTGTATATATTTATTCCATAATACATAGTGTATAATAGTAGAGTCTGGCATTTCTATAGAACGATATAGTTCTATATATTCTGTATTATACTTACGTAGATGTAAAATATCTATATAAGGAGCTTTGTGTTCATATTGAAGGAAAAAGCCTTGTCCTTAATAAATATTCCTCATTGAGAGGATGGGAAAAAATGATGGTTCAAAATCAGTGTATGAATTTGATACAATTCCAAATAGCATATTTTTTAACAGAATAGGAGGCTGGCAGCATGGATGTGCTCTCTCCGTCCAGTCCTCTGTGAATGTCCACAGAAGACACAACTGTGTTCGATACACCATAGCTCTGCTCACCTCCCTGCCCAGTACTGTGAAATCTTCCTGTTTCCTTCCTTCCCAGGCACCAAGGGGAAAGGGAGGAGGAGGGTCACGGCAGAGGAGACAGGAGGGCACGTGGCCCTGAGAACACTCGGGTCGTCTGCTTTTCCCAAAATGAGTTCGCTGGGACTCAACACGTTTCGACTTAAAACGCTTGTGGGCAATCAATCGAAGCACAATGTCGAGAAAACCGTGGCACTTGACCACGTAATTCAAAGAGGGCGACCCTGGGAACCTCTAAAAGGCAGCACGAAGATGCTCTCACTCTCCTCGCGGCTTTGATTCACCCCTGTTTTGCATTGTGCAGCCAGAGCGTTGGTGCTTGGCGGCCCCATTTTCCTGTTCCTTCCCCAGTTGGTGGAAGAAAGCAGAAAGTGGCATCCCTAACGGATGGTGAAATTGGCTGTGGTAGGCCACAGAGCTCTTTTGAACTTAGTAGACTGTGACTTCCTCTTCACTCCCTTTCCTCAATCCTGAGGAAGATGGGCACTTTTGGAGTTTTCTGTTTGTTTCTTTGTTTTTTAGGTAATGTTGCTTTAAAAACTGTGATTGATGTCCTGTTGACAGTTAGGTCTACATGAGCACTTTTTAAGGAGAGATAGACTGCATCTGTTAATCATTTGGCATTGGGCACAAGAAAGCGTGTTTCAGGAAAACCTGATAATAAACATTTCCCTCCGAAGCTCCGTACTCTGTCCTCCTCATTCTAAACTGTGACGTTTTTCTCAATTCTCAGCAGCATGATACAGCTCCACAAGGTGAATACTAATCCCTTTGTATTGGAAATAACTGCAGATCAAATCCTTGATTATTCTATTTTTTCAGTGCACAAAAGGGTTTTCTTAAAATATTCTGGATTTTGTATATCAGCAAAGCCAGATATTTTCAACCCATTATTGTACATATATTAAAAAATACAGGGCGCCTGGGTGGCTCAGTTGGTTAAGTGACTGCCTTTGGCTCAGGTCATGATCCTGGAGTCCCGGGATCGAGTCCCGCATCGGGCTCCCTGCTCGGCGGGGAGTCTGCTTCTCCCTCTGACCCTCCCCCCTCTCATGCTCTCTCTCTCATTCTCTCTCTCTCAAATAAATAAATAAAACCTTAAAAAAAATTAAAAAATAAAAATAAAAAATACACAAACATTGAAAGTTCTCATCAATCACTTTGATACTCTAGCTTGAACTAATATGAAATAAATGGATAAAATTTTTAAAACCACCATTTTTATTTATTTCATTTATTTTTTTTAATTTTAATTCCAGTGTAGTTAACATACTGTGTTATGTTTCACGTGTACAATATAGTGATTCAGCAATCCTATACATTACCCAGTGCTCATCATGATAACTGTACCCTTCATCCCCTTTACCTGTTTCACTCACCCACCCCCTACCTGCCCTCTGGAAACCATTGGTTTGTTCTCTGTAGTTAAGAGTCTGTTTCTTGGTTTGTCTCTTTTGCCCATTCTTCATTTGTTCTTAAATTGCACATATGAGTGAAATCATATTCTCTGACTGACTTATTTCACTTAGTTTTATACCCTCTAGACCCATCCATGTTGTTGCAAATGGCAAGGTTTCATTCTTTTTTATGGCTGAGTAATATTCCATTATATATATAAAATATTCCATTATATGTGTGTGTATATGTATATATCACATCACATATGTGATGATGTCATATGTGTATATACATGATATCCTAGGTGTGTATATATATGATGATATCATAGCTATGTGTACATATTTGTATATATATATACATATAAATGTGTGTGTATGTGTATATACATAAACACACACACACATATATATGTATATGGGATATCACATCTTTTTCTTCTCCCTTCAAATGACTGTTGAATATATTTGTTTGATCAGTAATGGTCCTGGCAAAAATTGGTTAATGACACTGAGACAACTAATAAAATACTAATTTTATAAAAAGCCATGACACCTTGAGGGGCTCCTGGCTGGTTTAGTTAGAAGAGCATGCTACTCTTGATCTCAGGGTTGTGAGTTTGAGCCCCATGTTGTGTGTAGAGATTACTTAAATAAATAAACTTAAAAAAAAAAAAACCTTAATAGAAATTAGAGTTTACACAAACAAAAAAAGAAACTTTCAATATTGGCAGCAAATACAAAATAAATGTAATATGATTGGCGGCAAGAAGGCTTTTATATGTTTATATTTGACACCTGACCATATTGGTGATTTCTATAACAAAGCTGAGAAGAAGGTTAAGGCCTGGAGGTGGCAGGACCAAACCCAGGGCCTCACACTTGCAAGGCATGTGCTCTAGCCCTCAGCTCTACCCCCTCTTGTACCACCTCTTCCTTAGCCATTCATCTGTCAGCAAACACTTGGGCTGCTTCCATATCTTGGCTATTATAGATAATGCTGCAGTAAACATAGGGGTGCATACAGCCTTTCACATTAGTGACTTTGTATTCTTCGGAGTAAATACCCAGTGCTGCAATTGCTGGATTGTAGAGTAGATTATTTTTAACTTCTTGAGGAACCTCCATACTGTTTTCCAGAGTGGCTGCACCAGCTTGCATTCCCACCAGCAGTGCACAAGGGTCCCTTTTCCTCCACATCCTCACCAACACCTGTGATTTCTTGTGTTTTTTATTTTCAGCATTCTGACAGGTGTGAGGTGGTATCCCATTGTGGTTTGGGTTTGCATTTCCCTGATGATGAGTGATAATGAGGATCTTTTCATGTGTCTGTTGGTCATCTGGATGTCTTCTTTGCAGAAATCTCTGTTCATCTGCCCATTTTTTAATTGGGTAATTTGTTTTTTGGGTGTTCTGTTGTATAACCTCTTTATATATTTTGAATACTAACCATTATTGGATATGTCATTTGCAGATATCTTGTCTCATTCAGTCTTTAGTTTTGTTGATGGTTTCCTGTATTGCACAGGAATTTTTATTTTGATGTCGTCCTAATAGTTTATTTTTCCTTTTGTTTCCCTTGCCTCAGGAGATGTGTCTAGAAAAATGTAGCTCCAGCTGATAGCAGAGAAATTACTGCCTCTGCTCTCTTCTAGGATTTTTATGGTTTCAGATCTTACATTTAGGTCTTTAATCTGTTGTGAGTTTATCTTTGCATGTGGTGTAAGAAAGTGGTCCAGTTTCATTCTTTTGCATGTGGCTGTTCTCTTTACCCAACACCATTTGTTGAGGAGACTTTTTCCTATTGAATATCCTTGCCTCCTTTGTTGTAGATTAACTGACCATATAATCGTGGGTTTATTTCTGGGCTCTCTATTCTGTGTGTCTGTTTTAGTGCCCATAACCATACTGTTTTGATGACTCCAGCTTTGTAGAGTATCTTGAAATCTAGGATTGCGATACCTTCAATTTTGTTCTTCTTTCTCAGGGTTGCTTTGTCTATTCAGTGTCTTCTGTGGTTCCATACCAATTTGAGGATTGTTCTAGTTCTGTGAAAAATGCTGTTGGTATTTTGATAGGGATGGCATTCAATGTGTAGATTGCTTTGGGTAGTATGGACATTTTAACAATATTTGTTCCTCTAATCCATGAACATGGAATGTCTTTCTAGGTGTTTGTGTCCTCTTCAATTTCATCAGTGTTTTATTGTTTTCAGAGTACAGGTCTTTCCCCTCCTGGTTAAGTTTATTCCTAGGTATTTTATTTAAAAACTGCTTTAAAAAAAAAATTACCAAACAATAACTCCTTCTGCCTGAAACATTCCCTAAGCATGACATAACCCCAGGAAGCCCAGGTGGGTGTCCTGTCCTTTCCGTTGCCGCAGAGAACTTCTTGGTACTCGATTCCATGAAGGAGATTGGATTTATAATGAAAAAACATCATGGTTTTCTGCCGGACATTTAAACACAGCCTGAAGCACTTGCTAAAAAAAAAAAAAAAAAATTCAGTACAGTGTTTTAAAGGTGTACAGATGAAACAACAACAAAAAAAGGCAAGAAACATGAGTTGTCTGGCATGTTTCAAGTGACATATATTGAAATGTGAATCAGTGCTTTATTCGTGTTCAACTGTTTTGTGGGTCATAGTCACTGCTGGTCAGTAAGGGAAGCTGAATAGATTCTACTTTCATTCTTCCTTTTGCTTGTTTTTCCAACAGCTAATGAATGGTATGTTAGAAATATTAGAGAGCCCATTGCACCTCAATATGATACTTGTTTTCCCTAAAATTTAATCCACAAAGATTCATATGTATATAAATTATTATATTCCTATATATAATTATTAT
Source organism: Mirounga leonina (assembly GCF_011800145.1). NCBI lineage: Eukaryota > Metazoa > Chordata > Mammalia > Carnivora > Phocidae > Mirounga > Mirounga leonina. Next base: position 5,465,249 of record NW_023270649.1, read on the forward strand.
ATTCCTATATGTTATCATTTATAGTTAAATAATAATAAATTCCCCAATAATGCAAAATTTAAAAGCACATTTGTATAAAAACCTAGATGTGTAAATGATTTCAGGTAAATGATCTATTTTTTTGCACAAAGAATCACATTTATAATTGTTTCTTAAAAAAAAATTTAAATTGCCACCCTCACAATGTATATTTAAACTTTGCACACAGAAGACGTGGCAAGAGATCTTCATTTGCCTAATTATTGCTTCATGGTCCTATCGAGGATAGAAAACACATGGTGTGTATAATTGACGTGTTCTTAGAATCTAAGAATGCTAGGGTGATGGCAGCCAGTTTCCGGCCGACATCTCACATAGATTCATGTCAGCTTGCTAAACAATATCAGGATACCTCAGAAGGATTTGTTGATTCAGAGCATGTATGCATTAAGAAGTTTTATGTTCTGCATATGAAAAAAAAAAAATCTGTTCACAGACAGAGCAGACCTAAAATTTATGCCAAAATCAGGACTGGAAAGACACTCAAGAAAGACGTCTCACTTTCCCAGCATGTGGCCAGTGTTTGCTTTCGACAGGTTGTGTTTCTGTGTGATTGATCAGTGGCTTGGGGTTGACCAACGATTCAAAATGAAACTCACTGAAGTCATCAAGGGGAGCCATCAGAACATCAAGGGGCTTCCATCAACACGGCACTTAGATAGTGATCTGGATCTTTTGGTGTTGCATATACCCATTGGATGAAGGTTAAATAAGATTGGTCGGACTGCAGAGGATTGCTTAAAATAGAACCATTGCAATCAGCAGGGTTTCTTCCAAGACGGGACTCCGAGTCCCTCTCAGATGACACCCCTTAGGGCACGTCTCCGGGCTGCACCTGTTAGCACACGCCCGCCCGCCCTGTGCAAGCCCAAGCCGCCAGCGAACTGCAAGACTCTGCCGACATTGCTCTCATGCGGAAACTCCCAAGAACTGAGCGCCAAAAGGAACATGGGTTCTATGTGACGGGTTGGCAGTGAGGTCAGTTGTAATTCAACTAACTTTTGCAGGAGAATAGCACCAGTGTTCAGCATTCTCCTTATAAAAGCTAGCAAAGACAAGTGGGGTTTTTTAATGCTGTGAATTCACTTGGCACATAATTCCAATCTTTGTGTTTTGTTGGATGGCTTCTATCTTATCTGTGCTTGCTTCAAAAGTAAAACAAGTATATTTAAACAATAAAGCACTTTCAGGGAAAAGCTGGAGAGGATTTGTTTCTACTCGAGACAAATTGTTCTGCCTGTAACAAGCATGTCCAAAGAACTTATGAAAGTGTCCTTGGTTTTACAGTGATAAATGAAAAACATTGAAGTCCTTCAGTCAAACAAGGCATCAACATGGTTTATAGTGGTTGCTTTTCGTGTTAACCAATGCACTGCAATATAAGTTACTGCAGTATCCAGATAGCACTGGAATAAACGTACCACTAATGGAGAAAGGGCATATTTTTCAAGAAACCAGTGTTTTACTCCCATTCATTTTTATCTAATGTTCATCAAAACAACCTTCTGGAAATTTTTTTTTAAAGATTCTATTTATTTATTTGACAGAGAGAGACACAGCAAGAGAGGGAACACAAGCAGGGGGAGCGGGAGAGGGAGAAGCAGGCTTCCCGCTGAGCAGGGAGCCCGATGCGGGGCTCGATTCCAGGACCTTGAGATCATGACCTGAGCCAAAGGCAGACGCTTAACGACTGAGCCACCCAGGAGCGCCCCCCCCCTCTCCGCTTCTGGAAAATTTAGTTTAAAAAAAGACTGGGTGTGTGTATAGATAGATATTTATAGATATATGTGCTATGTTATTAGCAATAAAAGAACAGAAAGGTGGAACTCAATCCTTGTCAAAACAGTCCTTTAGCAAACTTAGTTTTTAAAAAGACCATATAGATATATTTGTGTACAGATAGATAGGTGTAGGGGTATAGATATGTAGAGAGGTAGAGATATCTAGAGATACATATACATACATAGATAAAGAGGTAAATACTATATATTTCTACAACTTTATGAACAATAAAAGAATGGGAAGACAGAAATCAAATCTTGTCATTCACTATAAGCTTTCATTAGCTTTCCCCTGTAATCTGTGTCCTGGTCTTTAACTGTATGTCAGAAACCTCCTGTGTCCACCTTCAAATTAGCATGGTCTCTGTTCTCGGTCTTAAATGCTTCCTCTGGTTTCCAGGTCCACTCTGAAGAGGCAGTGGGAACAGCAGAACCAGAGGGCAGTGGTCTCTCTCATTCTTAATTCTTCACTGGTCTCCATAAGAGTCCCCAAGAAATAGTTCCCCTTAGTAGGCACTCCATAAGATTTCAGGATAGAAGAAGGAAAAGAAGAAAAAGACGACCAAGGGAACAGCTTTCTGCACACAACAGAGCTTTTTGCCGCTGTATAGCGTGTTTGAATATCAGATCGAGGAGACACCTCAGTGCCCAGCAGCACCAAGCTCAGCACTAACGAGTTCCCATTCCCTGGAGTGGATGCTGGTGGCCACCATCTTGGCGGTTGGAATCCCAGTGTGGGTTATGTGACAATTCAGGCAAAACCTCTCTTATGTCCCCATGAATCCTTAATTCATTTCACGTTTATGCATTCATTAAATAAACATTTCTTAAATGCTTATTTCCTTGCATAAGTGGCTGGAGGATTGTGTAATGAGTAAGGCCCGCGCTAGATAACTCTCATGTCCATATACTGCAGTTGGTGAAAACGCTACTAAAATGTACTTCCTTTCTTGGTACCCCAAGAAGTGTCCTTCCGTCCACAAGGTGAATTGTAAAGTGTGGAAGAATTTAGGTTTTATTTTGTTTTTTGCGTTTTGGGTTTTTTTTAAATTCCCTTGTGGAGGTATTTTCACAGGCAGCCCCAGTCTGGCTGTATTCCAGTGATTGTTGGCACATCTGATGATCTTCAACATAGGGTGGGATACATAAAACAACCCATTTGGATGTAAGAAGAAAGTACGAGAACTTATATTGATATTTATGACTACCTGAGTAGTTAAGAGTGTGATTAAGGGCGCCTGGGTGGCACAGATGGTTAAGCGTCTGCCTTCGGCTCAGGTCATTATCCCAGGGTCCTGGGATCGAGTCCCAATCAGGCTCCCTGCTCAGCGGGAAGCCTGCTTCTCCCTCTGCCTCTGCCTCTCTCTCTCTCTCTCTCTCTCTCTCTGACTCTCATGAATAAATAAATAAAACATTAAAAAAAAAAAGAGTGTGATTAAGATGTATTGATTCATGACGTTGGCTTGGTGTTGGCTCCTCACATGACAGATGGGATGTGTCATGGGCTTGGAATGCAGGATCTCCTGAGGGTAGGTTGGGAGTTTGTACAGCGTGGAGGAGCCCAGAGCAAGCTGTTCCTTAACTGCCAACTTCTAGCATGATACGACATATGCACAGTTAAGTAGATTTGCCGATTATTTCATGTAGGTTGAACTAATCTGGCCCACACAAATTGACATGTAGGTTAAAGCTGTCCTGTAAAAAAATGGTGGATTGAAAATATTTATGCATAAATCAAGTCCAGGAGAGCCCTCTTCTCCTGTTTAGTCCTCGTAGAACCCTCTCGTTATGAGGCCATATGATGAAGTCCACACAGTGACCATCTAATGATATCAGACAGGCCAGATCTGAAGTCATCAAGAGCCTTATGTGAAATGTGAACTTATATACAGCATTGTGAGCTACAAACCTTCCCCGAGTGTACATTACGCATTGAAATAATCACTAATTGTATTACTAAACCGTCTTAATGAGCAAGACAGTTGGATATTTGAGATAGTATTTCTCTTAATGAGAGAAGTGAGTATGCATCATTTATACATAAAAATACATGGAAAAATATTTTTACCTTATAACTTATATTAATCTCATCCTTTTTCTACTTCTGTGTTGGTTTTACCAAGAAATAGTATATGAATTCAATCGTGAAGGCCTGTAATTTGCAGAGTCATAAATAGCAACAAACTGAAGATGCAAGCTCTAGAAATCTCTACTCGTAGGAGTAAGTGAACAACAAGGGACTGGAGCCCACAGTTGTGTTCGCTGGGGTAGGGGGTCTGCATGAGTCAAGCCCGTGCCCCCCGCCCCCGGTGTTTCAGGTGACGTCATCTCTGACAGTCCCTCTCTGAGAAGCATTATACCTCAGAGGAGCCTCCCTTGGGTTCTTTGTAAAGTGTAAGAAACATTTCCTAACATCCTGCTCTGAGATTTTCTAAACTCGTGAAAAGAACGGTCCCTCATGATGCCCTATTTCAGACACGAGGGGTGCCCCATCGCAGACGGGGAAGCTAGTCCAAACAGAGTTGTGTTCCCTTTTTATAAAAATAGGCCTTAGCTGTTTAAGAAGAGTCAGCCTGTCCATCTTGCCTCATTTGAAACTGGGAGGGCTCTTTATAGATAGCAAGGCCTCTGTCTTCCAGATATTTCAGATACATTTTCCAACCAAAAAAAAAAAAAAAAATGGGGGGGCACCTGGGTGGCTCAGTCAGTTAAGCATCTGCCTTCGGCTCAGGTCATGATCCCGGGGTCCTGGGATGAGCCCCGCGTCGGGCTCCCTGCTCCATGGTGAGTCCGATTTTCCCTCTGCCCTCCCCCCTCCCCTCAGTTGTGCTCTCTCTCACTCTCTCTCAAATAAAAAATAAAATCTTAAAAAACAACAACATAGGAACTCCCTCTGAGAGCTCCCCTCCACTCATGCTACAAAAATCCCCCCAAATCCTCAGTCCCATTACATCACTCACTCCTCCACCCCCATCGCTCCACCTGAATGCGACCCACACCCCCGTTCCAGTCCCTGGCACTTAGAAGGTGTTGGTCTTTTTGTAATCTGAGTGCAGTCGGCACACGTTGTTACATTAGTTTGAGGTGATTTGACAGATTTACACATTGTGCTGTGCTCACCACCGTAGAGCTACTATGTGTCCCCTTACGTCACTCCTACAGAATCATCTCTTGTACTCCTCATGCTCTGCTTTTCATTCTCGCGACTTACTCGTTTCATCAGTGGAGGCCTGCAACTCCCTCTCCCTTCCCTGATTTTGCCCAACCGCCCGCCACCCCTCTCCACCCCGTAACCATCAGTCCTCTGCGGTTACAGCTCTGGTCCTGCTTTTTGTTTATCATTCTTTTTTTTAGATTCCATGTATGAGTGAAATATCATAGTATTTGTCTTTCTCAGTCTGATTTGTGTCACTTAGCATAATGCCCTCTAGGTCCATCCGTGTGGCCTCAGATGGCACAATCTCATCCTTTTTTATGGCTGTGTAGTATTCCATTGTGTGTATACACTCCACATTTTCCTTATCCGTTCATCTACTGGTGGGCATTTAGGTTGCTTCCGTGTCTTGGCTGTTGTAAATAATGCTGTAGCGAACACAGGGGGCATATAGCTTTTTGAATTAGAGTTTTTGTTTTCCCTGGGTAAATATCCAATAGTGGAATTACTGGATCATATGATATTTCTGTCTTTAGTTTTTTATCAGGAACCTCCGTACTATTTTCCGCAGTGCCTGGAACAGTTGGCATTCCCACCAACAATGCACGAGGTTTCCTTTTTCTCCACATCCTCGCCAGCACTTGTTTCTTGTGTTGTTCATTTTAGCCATTCTGACAAGTATGAGAACTCGTTGTAGTTTTGCACTTCCCTGATGATGAGTGATGTTGAGCATCTTTCCGTGTGTCTATTGGCCATCTGGATGTCTTCTTTGGAGAAATGTCTGTTCATCCTGGATTAGTCACCGTGCTGAATTCTCAAGACGTCCCCTGGGTGGCCCCCAGAGCACACCGCGGGGCCATTTGCATGCGCACCATTGTCTGCCTTCCCAAGTGGGCTCCCACTTCAGACTGAATTGCTGTGTGTTTGTCATCGGGTATCCCACTTACATCTCCCACCCCCACCCCCAGTTAGTGGCTCATCCCTGAACCAGGCCGCCAACCCACACAGGCACCCCTAGGTTGACAAAGCTTTATTTATGGATGCAGATAAACTCTCTTCCTTTATGTCAGAATTGACTGGAAGGCCCCCTCCCAGCTGCAAAGCCCAGCCTTTGTCTATGTGACTAAAGACTTCTTGCCTTCATGGAATCTGGGCAGACATCAAGAAATCCGCCTCCAACCAAGTCCTCAAAGTTCTGGGGGAAGAGGAGGAAATGAACAACAACTGCCCCAACAAAAAGCAGCCTTCGCAAATGATTCCTCATGGCGGTAAAACGTTCATGCAAAAGATGCACCTTTGCAAGACTTGCCAGAGACTTCATGGGGAGCGCCGTGCATCTCCCTAAAATACACATTTCAGGTTCTCGGCTGCACTTTGGTACAGTGCAAGACGTGCTGATTGAAGCTGATCTCGTGTTACACGGTGGGAGGGCGGGGGGGCGCCGCCGGCCCATTGGCAGGACACAGACTCTGTTCTCCGTGACTACCCCCCCATCCCGCCCCGCCCCGGTGCTTTCCTTTGCTTTTCACAGGTGCTGAGCTGTCATCAGCTGGAGAGATGTTTGGGCTTTGGGCCTTCCTGGAGGGAGATGGTGTTTGCCCAGGTGATAATACAGCACGTGTGAATACTCAGCAAGGAATGTACAAAGTTGCTTTTGTGCACACAACGGCGGGGAGCTGACGCCGGCACTTGGGGGGCAGCTGGAGGGCCCGCCCGTCCGTGTCTTTACTGGGTGTGAACAGAGTCTGGCCTGGGCTTCGGTTTGGTAACATTTCTGGGAACCTCTGTGAGGGTGCCAGGGGACAGTCTGATAGATGATGCCAGCAGGGCATGACAGCTCATGGGCGTCTCCTCCCCGGCCTGGAACCAGAGTTGTACCTGCCATTTTGGATGAAGGAGGTGTTGTAAGTGAACTTGATAATTAAGAAGGCATGAAAATGCTTTGCATCTCTGGTCCTGCAAATACAAGGGCATCGTTTATCAACCACTCCCTCTAGCATGACTACCTTTGGGAACAGCATTCTAGTAAATACTTCCATGATTAAATCTTAAGTCACTGCATGCAATATATTTGGAAAAGAAGTGTAATTATCTTTGTGTGGACAAACAACAATATGTGGTCTTCAATCGATTCATCAGTCAATAAACCTTTTATAAATTAAGGAAGGTAATTGCTTAATGATATTTACATTTATCATTTGACATAGTTCATCCAGTAACCACTAATTTCTACACAAATGTGTTTAAAAAATTGGTAGACATTTGCCCACGTAAAATATTCCCAAAAATGCATCTTCACTTTACAGTCTGATTTGACCTGGCAGATACTGAGCGCTTGGCAACGTGACCCAGAGACAGACGTGCAGACATCCCCGCTAGTCTTGTCTTGCAAACCAAAACATTTCATGAGATCTAACCTGCACAAGGGGTTTCTTTTTAGTTCGCTTCTTAAGCCCTCCAGCCTAGACTTCCAAATTTACCATCCAACTGGCCTTTTGACAAGAAGTAATGACAAGTGGGGACCATGCACATCTTGGCCAACCCCAACATGGTGAATCATTGCGAACAAAACAGATGACTACATAAATACGGTACTTTTCTTTGAGTCTTGACTAAGTCGTTAAAAGTATGCCTCCCGAAGTTTCGCCAGTGTACTCCAAAAGTAAAAAGTAAGGATAATGTCCTGCGTAAAATCACTAAACAATTAAGATTTCTGTCTTATCGGAATAACGGAGGAGAGAGGAGAGAAAAAAGGGCAAGATTTTGTAGAAGACTTGAAGTGTTCCCATATTGTGATTAGTATACATGCCAGGCAGCAAACCCAAGTCCTGTTTCGAGAACAGCCAGGTTGCAGGCAAATTGCCCAACGATTCAGTTCTGCACTGAGAGTTTGGTTAACCTTGTACGGCAGTGGTAGTCTCTCCAGCTGCATATTAGAATCAATCCAGAAGCTCTCAGAATGTTCTGCCATCAAGATCTGATGGAATCAGTCGGGGGTAACTCCAAAAACAAAACCCTGTAAGCGGACAAGACTCTTGTTTGTATCTAGTCACATTAACATTTAATTGGAGCTCCATCTGTACATAAATAAATGTACTTAAATACACTCAGAATCATATACATTTCACACATAGATACACACACACACACATACATATAACATCGTGCTTACTTACAGCCTTACATAGTAGTACTTTTTTTTTTTTAATTTCAATTCCAGTATAGTTAACATGCAGTGTTCTGTTAGTCTCAGATATATTGTACAGTGATTCAACAGTTCTGTACATGACTCAGTGCCCATCTTAATAAGTGTGCTCTTCATCCCCATCACCTGTTTCCCCCATCCCCCCACCCTCCTCCCTTCTAGGAACCACCAGTGTGTTCTCTAGAGTTGAGAGTCTGTTTTTTGGTTTGTCTCTCTCTTTCTTTGTTCATTTGTTACATTCTTCAAACTCCACCTATGAGTGAAATCATATGGTATTTGTCTTCTCTGACTGACTTATTTCACTTAGCATTATATCCTCAGGATCCATCCATGTCATTGGACATGGCAAGACTTCATTCTTTTTTATGGCTGAGTAATATTCCATTGTACATATATTCCACATACCTTTTTTATTGATTCATCTATTGATAGACACTTGGGCTGCTTCCATAATTTGGCTATTGTAAATAATGCTGCATTAAACATAGAGGTGCATATACCTTTTCAAATTAGGGTTTTTGTATTCTTTGGGTGGATACCCATTAGGGGAATTACTGGATCAGATGGTAGTTCTATTTAAAAAAAAATTTTTTTTTGAGGAACTCCCATACCATTTTCCACAGTGGCTGCTCCAGCTCACATTCCCACCAACAGTGCACAAGGCTTCCTTTTTCTCCACATCCTCACCAACACCTGTTGTTTCTTGTGTTGTTGATTTAGCCGTTCTGACAGGTGTGAGGTGATATCTCTTCATGGTTTTGATTTGCATTTCACCGATGATGAGTAATGGTGCACATCTTTTCATGTGTCTGTTGGCCATCCGTATCTTTTCTTTTTTTTTTTTTTTTTAAGATTTTATTTATTTGCGAGAGAGACAATGAGAGACAGAGAGCATGAGAGGGAGGAGGGTCAGAGGGAGAAGCAGACTCCCTGCCGAGCAGGGAGCCCGATGTGGGACTCGATCCTGGGACTCCAGGATCATGACCTGAGCCGAAGGCAGTCACTTAACCAACTGAGCCACCCAGGCGCCCGGCCATCCGTATGTTTTCTTTGAGGAAATGTCTGTTCTTGTCTTCTGTTCATTTTTAATTGGATTATTTGGGGGTTTTGATGTTCAGTTATATGTTATTCGTATATTTTGGATACTAAACCTTTATCAGATATGTCATTTGCAAATGTCTTCTCCCATTCCGTGGGTTGCCTCTTAGTTCTGTTGATGGTTTTCTCTGCTGTGTAGAAGCTTCTTATTTTGATGGAGTCCCAGTAGTTTATTTTTGCGTTTGTTTCCCTTGCCTCAGGAGACCTACCTAGAAAAATGTTGCTACACCCAATGTCAGAGAGATTATTGCCTGTGCTCTCTTCTAGGATTTTTATGGTTTCAGATCTTGCATTGATCCTTAATCCAATTTGAGTTTACTTTGTGTCTGGTATCAGACAGTGGTCCGGTTTTATTCTTCTGCCTGAAGCTGTCCAGTTTTCCCAGCACAATTTGTTGAAGAGACTGTCTTTTCCCCATTGCACATTCTTGCCTCCTTTGTCGAAGGTGATGACTCTATAGTTGTGGGTTTATTTCTGCGCTCTCTGTTCTGTTCTACTGATCTGTGTGTCTCTTTCTGGGCTAATATCACATTGTTTTGGTTACTACAGCTTTGCAATATATCTTGCATACTGGGATTGTGATACTGCCAGTTTTGTTCTTCTTTTTCAAGATTGTTTTGGCTATTTGGGGTCTTTTGTGGTTTCGTAAAAATCGTTGGATTGTTCTAACTCTGAAAAATGCCACTGGTATTTTGATAGGGATTGCATTAAATCTGCAGATTGCTTTGGGTAGTATGGACATTTTAACAGTATTTGTTCTTTCAATCCATGGAATATCTTTCCATTGGTTTGTGCTGTCTGCGATTTCTTTTTTTTCTTTTTTTTTTTTTAGATTTTATTCATTTATTTGAGACAGAGAATGAGAGACAGAGAGCATGAGAGGGAGGAGGGTCAGAGGGAGAAGCAGACTCCCCGCCGAGCAGGGAGCCCGATGCGGGACTCGATCCCGGGACTCCAGGATCATGACCTGAGCTGAAGGCAGTCGCTTAACCAACTGAGCCACCCAGGCGCCCTGTCTGCGATTTCTTTTATCAAAGTTTTATAGTTTTCAAAGTACAGACTGTTCACTTCTGTGCTTAAGTTTTTGTGGGGTTTTGGGGTTTTTTTTTCTTGTTTTTTGGTGTTTTATATTTTTGGTGCACTTGTAAATGGGACTATTTTCTTAATTTCTCTTTCTGCTATTTCATTATTAATGTACAGAATTGAAAAGGATTTCTGTATATTGATTTTGTATCCTGTGACCTTGCTGGATTCTTTATTAGTTCTAGTAGCTTTTTGGAGGATTCTTTAGAGTTTTCTCTGTATAATATCATGTCATCTGCAAATGGTGAAAGTTTTACTTCTTCCTAGGGCGCCTGGGTGGCTCAGTCGGTTAAGCATCCCACTCTTGATTCTGGATCAGGTCATAATCTCAGGGTCATGAGATCAAGCCCTGCATCAGGCTCTGTGCTCACTGGGGAGTCTGCTTGAAATTCTCTCTCTCCCTCTCCCTCTGCCCCTCCCCTCAGGCTCTCCCTCTCTCTCTTTTTGTCTCTCTCTCTCTCTCAAATAAATAAATGAATCTTTTTTTTTAAAAAAAGTTTTACTTCTTCCTTACCAATCTAGATACCTTTTATTCTTTTTCTTGTCTGATTGCTATGGCTAGGACTTCCAGTACTATGTTGAATAAAAGTAGTGCAAGTGGACATCCACGTATTGTTCCTGATCTTAGGGGAAAAGCTCTGTTTTTCACCATCGAGTATGTTAGCTGTGTATTTTTCATAGATGGCCTTTATTATGTTCAGGTATGTTCCCTCTAAACCTGCTTTGTTGAGGATTTTTGTAGTGGATGGATGTCATACTTTGTCAAATGCTTTTTATACATCTATTGAAATGATCATATGGTTTTCATACTTTCTTTTGTTGATGTGATGTTATCACATTGATTAATTTGTGAATATCAAACCACCTTTGCATCCCAGGAATAAATCCCACTTGGCCATGGTGAATAAATTTTTTAATATATTGTTGGATTTTGTTGCTAATATTTTGTTGAGGACTTTTGCATGCTATGTTTATCAGAGATATTGGCCTGCGGTTCTTTTTTTGTAGTGTCTTTCTCTGGTTTTGGTATCAGGGTAATGCTGACCTCATAGAATGAATTTGGAAGTTCTCCTTCTATTTTTTGTAATAGTTGGTAAAGAATAGTTATCAACTCTTCTTTTTTATTATTTTTTTCCTGTCACCCACTTCCCCAGCCCCCCACCTACCTCCCCTCCAGCAACCCTCAGTTTGTTCTCCATATTTCAGTCTCCAGTTAACTCGTCTTTATTTTTATTTATTTATTTATTTATTTATTTTTAAGTGTTAGAATGAGAGAGAGAGCATGAGAGGGGGAGGGTCAGAGGGAGAAGCAGACTCCCTGCCGAGCAGAGAGCCCGATGCGGGACTCGATCCCGGGACTCCAGGATCATGACCTGAGCCGAAGGCAGTCGCTTAACCAACTGAGCCACCCAGGCGCCCCAGTTAACTCTTCTTTAAATGTTATGGTAGAATTCCCCTGTGAAGCCACCTGGTCCTGGATTTTTGTTTATTGGGAGATTTTTTTGTTTGTTTAATTTCAGTAGAGTTAACATACAGCGTTACCTTAGGTTCATACTGAGAGTTTTTTGATTACTGATTCAGTTCCATTTCTGGTAATCAGACTGTTCAAATTTTCTGTTTCTTTCTGAGTCACTTTTGGGAGGTAGATGTTTCTAGGAATTTATCCATTTATTGGTAGGTTGTTCAATTTGTTGGCATATAATATTTTATAATATTCTCTTGTGATTCTTTGTATTTCTATGGTGTTGGTTGTTATTTCTGATTTTGAGTCCTGTCTCTCTGTTTTTTGTTGTTGTTGCTTTTTTTTTAAGGTATCTGGCTAAAGGTTTATCAGTTTTGTTGATCTGTTTTTTGTTGATCTGTTTTTGTTGATTTTCTTCCTTCTACTGGTTTTGGGTTTTCTTTGTTCTTCTTTGTCTAGCTCCTTTAGTTGTAAGTTTAGGTTGTTTCTTATGATTTTTCTTGCTTCTTGAAGTATATTGCTATAAGCTTCCCTCTTGGATCAGCTGTTGCTGCATCCCAAAGGTTTTGGACTGTTTTGTTTGTCTCCATGTTTTGTTTTGTTTTTTAATTTCCTCTTTGATTTCTTGGTTGATCCATTCATCATTTAGTAACATGTTACTTAGCCTCCATGTATTTGTGGTCTTTCCAGATTTTTTTCTTGTGGTTGATTTCTAGTTTCATAGCATTGTGGTCAGAAACAATGCATGACATGACTTCAGCTATTTTTAATTTGTTGAGAATTGTTTTGTGGCCTAATAATGTAATCTATTCTGGAGAATGTCCCATGTGCACTTGAAAAGAATGTGTATTCTGCTGTTTTAAGATGGAATGTTCTGAATATATTTGTTAGATCCATCTGGTCCAGTGTGTCACTCAATGCTGCTGTTTTCTTATTGATTTTCTGTTTAGATGATCTGTGCATTGATGTAAGTGGGGTATTAAAGTCCCCTACTATTATTGTGTTATTATCCATTACTTCCTTTATGTTTGTTTTTAGCTGCTTTATGTATTTGGGTGCTCCATGTTGGGTGCATAAATATTTGCAATTATTATATCTTCTTGTTGGATAGGCCCCTTCATGTTAGATACTGCCCTTCTTTGTCTCCTGTTACAGTCTTTGTTTTAAAGCCTATTTTGTCCAATATTAAGTATTGCTACCCAGGCTTTCTTATTACTTCTATTTGCATAATAAATGTTTTTCCATCCCTTCATGATCAATCTTCATGTGTCCTTAAGTCTGAAATGCATCTCTTGTAGGCAGCATGTAGATGTGTTTGGTTTTGTTTTTGTTTTTGTTTTCCTTAATCCATTCCTCCATTCTATATCATTTGTTTGGAGTCCATTTACATTCAAAGTATTTATTGATAGGTATGTATTTATTGCCATTTTGTTACTTGCTTTATGGATTTTTTGTAGTTCTTTGTTCCTTTCTTGCTCTCTTCTGTCACAGTTAGTTGGCTTTCTAGTGACATACTTGGATTCCTTTCTTTTTATTTTTTGCATATCTGTTACTGGTTTTTGATTTGTGGTTACCCTTAGGTTTATAGATAACATCTTATGCATATATCAGTTTACATTATGTAGGTGGTTGCTTATGTTTGTACCCATTCTTTAGTCCTACCCCACCACGTTTTAAGTATATGGTGTTACACTCTAAAATTTTATTTTTATTATTTTAGAGACAGAGTATGAACAGGGGGAGGGAGAGACAAAGGGAGAGGGAAAGAGAGAATCCTAAGCAGGCTCCACGCCCAGCACAGAGCCCAATGTGGGGCTCCATCTCACGGCCCTGAGATCATGACCTGAATCAAAATCAAGAATCAGACGCTCCACCGACTGAGCCGCCCAGGCTCCCCTATGGTGTCACACTTTCTGTCCTTTTGTTTTGTGAATCCCTTGACTGATTTTTAAAGATGTACTTAATTTTACAGCATCCGTGCTCCTACTTTTCTTACTCCTGCTGATGGCCTTTCCTTTCCAGTCAAAGATACCCCTTTAACATTTCTTGTAGGACTGGTTTAGTGGTGAGAATGGTGCCCTCCAGCTCTTTTGTTCTTGGAGAAGTCTCCCAAAGATCTTTGTCCTTCTGTCCTATGCTCCGAGAGTAAACAATCTCCCATATACTGCAGGTGTTTTTCAAACTGCTGCTTCTCAGTTGTATCTCAAGAGTGTTGTTTGCTGTGTTGCCTCTTCATGGGCAGAGACTGAGTTTCCTGTTGCCCTCTGGCTCTCCCAGACCCGGGCCTGCTGATTTTTAAAGTCCCAGGTGTTAAGCTCCACTGATCGTAAGAACGTGGGAAGTCAAACCCCTCTGGGTTCCAGAGCCAAGTGTTACGAGGATTCGTTTTCCACATGTGGTTCCCCAGTGCTGGGGTGCCCCTGTGGCTTCTGCTCCTTCCCCTTCTCTGTGCCTCAGTGTCCCTTCCCTCCATAGACAGTCCTGCAGGTCAGTGTGGTTCCCGAATGCATTCCCACCCTCACTCCCCTTTTGGATGTGGCCTCTACTCTACATGTGGTTGTGTAGACTCTTTGGGTCATTTTCTGGGTTATTTACACTGATGTGGTGTCATGTGGTTGAATCCCTGGGACAAGGTGAGCCTAGGATCGTCTTATCTGCCATGTTCTACATCGTACCTTTTGTAACGTGAGTTTATGGAGAACAGGCTGGCTGGCAGAAGAGTCGTGGTTTACCACAAGGATCCTGGCCTGATACTCATTTTCAGACTTTGTCCCTGATTTTGGGCTGACTTAACAACTTCTCTCTCCCTCCCCCTAGCTCTAAGATGCTGCCATGGCCCTTCGGATGGTTGTAGAAATGAATGAACTCATGCAAATAGCCCACTTAGCCAAGTGCTTCACCATGAGTCAGCCCTCAGGAAATGTTAGCTCCAGGAGTTAATTCTATTAGCTGTTCCTTAGCAAACTGCAGAGAGGGCCTTGTGATCGACCCAGCGAGATACCCAGAGGGTCCACTCGACAAAGGAATGAGGGATGGTTTCCATTATTCGTAATGATCCCAGTTGCATTTGATGAGCTGTTGTTTGAGATGAGGAAGGAGATATCTGGGACAAAAAGGTCAATCAGCATCAGTTTTGGGTTGCACACAATCTGGTGCTGGAAGTCCACTGACGGATCGATTCTAATCGGCTGTCTTTGACTTCATCTAAATCACGCCAAGCTGCCTCTCTGAAAGCCATTTCACCAGGGCAGGAAAGACTGTAATTTCCACTAACAACACGCTAAAATATCCAAACTCCATTTGACTACCCATGTGTTTTCTCAGCTTGCCCCACAGTAAGTTCGCAGTTACACCCCAGAGAGGACTGAGGGGGTGATGCATGCGTGTACGTGTGTCCCTCCATGTATCCACACGTGTGCATTTGCCTGCACACCCACGTCTGCGTCTGAGCTTAGGGAAGCAGAGAGTGCGCTGAGGAGAAACCTCACCCTGCTGCACTCAGAATGTTAAGCTTCAGCAGGACGTGTCATGTCTTCAGCTCTGTGAGCAGGAACGTTTATGCCATTGATCATTCCTCCGTATCTCCTCATCGTCTGGAAGAGGGGTTCTCCACACCAGGCACATGCTAGAATTTGCTGGGGACGCTTGAAAATAGCCCTACTGTCCACACCACTCCAGATCTGAAGGTGCCCGAGACACTGGTCGTCTTCAGCGCTCCCCGGGGCTTCTAGTTGGCAGCCCGTTTTGAGAGTGGCTGACCCAGGGTCATGCTGATCACCAGAGGCGGTCACTCAAAACCCAGTGTTTAAGGGTTGCGTTAATCTGAAACCGGAATCTCTTTCCTACATTGGCAGTGTTTACAGTTCTAAAGAATACTGAAGTTCACTTTCCTTTTTTTTCCTCCCTCAAATCCACTTCTAGACCATAGATATGCACCCAGATTACTGTTAGTCTGTGGAATGACTTTTCAAATTTATAGATTTTAATTATACTTAAATGTAGTTTCATGAACAAGACAGATTTTGGGGGGACAGACTTGCCAGGCATGTAGCCCTTTCACAATACAGTTCATGGACTGAAATTCCAAACAGTATACAATGCATATTGACTTGATCACTTCCAGTATAACGTTAATACTTAAAACCAGCATACAGCAAATGGCATTCGGTCTTAGGGAAATGTGCAAAAATACACAATACTTCCTTCAAATTAATTTCTTTACGTCACTGCGTCTTTGAGATGTTCTGCTTCACACACAGTGGCCCGTACACACATCACGGGATCATGCAGAATTCTACACACACGTGTGTGCAGAGACGGCCAGGGAGGTCCGGGCCAGTGCCGTGGCCGGGACTGACGCCGGTTCCGGGCTGTGCTGTTGGACTGGGGACGGTGGGTGGAACTGGGCGAAGGTCCAGGGTGGTAATGCCTCTCTGTTACGTCTTACGAGTGCATGCAAGTCTACGGTTTACTCAGAGGGTAAAAGCCGATGGGTCGCGGCGAGAGCTGGGGAGCAGACCTCGGCTTCTGCTCCTGGCGTCGCGGGTCTCCCTTGGGATCTCCCGCAAGGGCTTCTCACTACCTTGCTCACCTGCCACTGGCCTCTGAATGCCGTTTTCACCCTTGGGGTGTTTTGGTGAATTCCCGACTGTATTATCGTCTGCAGAGCGGAACTTTGCATGATGAAGATCTGACATACGCTGTGTCTGTATCTCACTCGGCAGTTCCGCCCGTCACTCCCGCGGAGCTGATGTGACGGTGTTGGAACAAATACAGCCAAGCCGATGCCTGGTACTTGCCCTACGTTGTCGGAGAGACTGCAACCCCCGGTGACCTGAGATTGCAACCCCCGGTGACCTGAGATTGCAACCCCCGGTGACCTGACACACACACACACACACACACGCATGCACGGACGCATGCACTCCTGCATAAAGCAAACCCAACTTCCCAGTAACCACGAGCTGGCGAAATCCTCGCTTTGGGTTGGCAGCCGAGGCGGGGAAGGGACGGGCGTGCTCCCCGTGCCACCCACGAGACAGGACCCAGTTCTTGCAGTTGTAAAGGTCTCTCCGTCACCCACAGCTGCCTCTCCTTACGTGACATGTTGCATTAGGCGCTGCTCTGTGTACGAGACCTGTGCACGCCCTAACCAAGACACCGCTGTGTGAAAACACCTCCCCAAGGGAAACACTACGAAAACGATTCGTTGGGTTAGGAGTCTCTGCCGTGGCATCCCGGCTGCCCTGACCGCGTGTAGACCCCGCAGTGTGGCTCGGGGACTGAAAGAGGGCGGCAGGAGCGGAGTTGGAAGTGCTTCGAAGGGGTGGATGGGAGGATGGAGGGTGAGGAGGGGAGAGTAGCTGGAGGTGGGGTGGCCACGCAGCTCATCGGGACGTGGAGCCTCAGGCCAGGGAGTGGACAAGGGCTCCGGGCAGCGTGAGCATCAAGGGCAGGAGGTGCCCGGGGCGAGGTCACTCCCGTGGTGACAGTGGCCCCCGGCAGCTGGCCCCGTGAGAATTCTGGCCACCATGTTTAGGGATGGTGTCACCCGATGGTCTGCGCTGTGCTCAGGAGGCCCCTGACACCTCCTGTCCAAGGTGGAGACCAGTAGAACTCTCTCTCGGGCAGCAGGTTTGCTGACTTCGCACTGCAAGCTCAGAGAGGCCGTTTGCCCCGCACATAAGGACCCGCATCCCCCCCACTGCTGTGGGCCAGGCAGTTGCGCTTACGTGACAACTCATACAGTACATACCTGCGTCACTCTTGGGAACTGAGGCGCTATTACTCGTGTTTTCTGTGGAAGACAGACTCGCGTAATAACACAGAACGAACTGTTTTAAATCCTACGGGTCAGGGCGCCTGGGTGGCTCAGTCGGTTAAGCGACTGCCTTCGGCTCAGGTCATGATCCTGGAGTCCCTGGATCGAGTCCCGGATCGGGCTCCCTGCTCGGCGGGGAGTCTGCTTCTCCCTCTGGCCCTCCCCTCTCTCATGCTCTATCTCATTCTCTCTCTCAAATAAATAAATAAAATCTTTGAAAAAAAAAAATCGTACGGGTCAGTGGCGCTTGGCACCCTGGTAATGTGTGGTTGCAGAACCTGGCCCATTAACTCCACAGGCACACGCCACGCTCGCGGAGCAGACATGCACATCCCCAGCTCCCGGCTGCCCCCCGCGTTGGCTGCGTCCGTGGACATGCCGAGGGCACACGTCGGGTAAAGATGCAGCCCCACCGTATATGGCCTCGGGGGTCTGGATTCACCCGCGGTATTGCTAATGGTGCCTAAAGACCCCGTCACCATCATAACTGGAACATGACTGCCTGCAGAGTAGAACAGGTTTTTATTCCTGTCTGTGCTCACCTCCTCGTATGAGTCTTACCAGTTCAACTTCCAAAACTTACCCCCCACCAGTTGGGCTCTCTGCACATCTGCTGTGGCCACACTATTTTAATCTGCTGTCCTGGGTTCACCTGCACAAAGGCCTGATCTTCCACTCCCGTGTTTGTGTGTCCACAGTCTCTTCTGCCCACAGCAGCCACACTGATGTTTAAGAACGTGCATGAGCCCTGAACGTGGTTTCCTGGCCCCTCTCTGACCAGAGCTCACAGCCCCCGCCCCCCCCTCAGTGTTTCCATTTATCACTTATGATTCGTTGGTTGTTACGTCTAATGGGTCACATCTCCGCCTAGTACAATGAGAACCCCTGCAAACAGGGATCTTTCCTTCTGTCGGTGATGTCCCCCCTCCAGGACGGGACCAGGCACACAGCAGAACCTTAGGAGATGTTGCTTGAATAAATGAATAAATTAAGTGGGTGACTGTGGAGGAGAAAAAAGATCCAGGTTCCCCTGGATCACACCATGTTATCTGTCACATTTTCTGGGGCGCCGTTCTGCTCATTCATCAGCAGATACGCTCCGGGCCCACTGATGTCCCAGCAGGAATGCAGGAAACTCTCGAAACTCTTGGGTGGGGGGGCGGTGAGGGGGCAAGGCCTGGGTGGCTCAGTCTGTTAAGCATCTGACTCTTGGTTTCAGCTCAGGTCGTGATCCCAGGGTCGTGGGATCGAGCCCTGCATTGGCTCCATGCTCAGCAGGGAGTCTGCTTGAGACTCTCTCCCTCTACCTCTCTCTGCTTCCTTCCTTTCTCTCTCTCAAATAAATAAATCTTAAAAAAAAAAAAACCCAAAAATTCTTCTTGGAGACTGGAAGCCCTCAACATAGTGCGTAGTGTTGAAAAAGATATGAAGCTTAGAAGCACCAGATACCTCTGGCATTTTATGGATACATTTTGGGGGGGGACATTTTAAAATTGTAGACTATTGATAAAAGATGCCACCAAAGGGTGCCTGGGTGGGGGGTGCAGTCAATTGAGTGTCCAACTCTTCATGACCTCAGGGTCATGAGATCGAGCCCCACATCAGGCTCTGTGCTCAGCAGGGAGTCTGCTTGAGATTCTCTGTCTCTACCTCTCCCCCCCACCCCCGCTCACCCCTGCTCAAGTGTGCACACTCTCCATCTCTTTCTCAAATAAATCTTCAAAAAAAAAAAAAAAAAACTCCCCCAAAGCCATCTGCAATACCGGTCCTAAATGAATATAATGGAAGAACTCTTAAGTGTTGATTTTCAAACCGCAAAACACTTTCACTAGGATGAAGTGCTGTCTCGTTACACCCACCACACCTCAAATTCCATTCATACTGACTTTTTCAGTCTCCCTGGGAACGTAGGAAAAAAATGGAAAAATGAAAGTGTTTTTTTTAAATAAATGAGTCTAGTCCACTGGGCAGGTTTAAGGATGCTTTATTACTGAATCAGTATGTACAAACTCTAACATGAAAATAATGAGTCACAGAATATCAGACTATTTACAATACTTTGTTTTTACAAAATTTTTTTACAAGATTACTTCTAACATGACACACACAAAAATCACTTTTTTTTTATTACATACATAAATAAATATTGACTTGAAATGATCAGTAGAAGAGATGTGATCTCTATAGGCCATTGGGATAAGGTAGCTGTTCTGTTATCTGTGTACTACAGTATAATTAAGGAAAGAAATAATAATTACTTTACATACAGACCTCTGTTAATCACTCTGTAAATTGTGTAACTTGCTAAAATACTCCGTAGAGGCAAGAAACGGAGTCTGGCCATGCACAACCATAGGTAAGAGTCACCATCTTTATGCATTTATTATTTTAAATGAATTATAAGAACATGCAACAGATATTCAGCCTTTGTGTGCTGGTTACAATGTGAGTGTTTGTGTAACAAGATTGAGAGCTATTTGCAATCATGGGAAAGAGTGAACGTAATTAGTAAATCCATGGCCCAAGGTATAAGAAAGGGCATTAAATAAATAAGTCATTATCACACGTGACGCTGACCGACACGAAGGAGAAAATATCTGTACTCAGATGATAGAGACACGTCAGAATTCAGTCTTCCCATCAGCTGTTTGAGTGACACAATGAAAGACACAATTCAGGGCTTTGCAGTCCAAGTTCCCGGCTCTTGCTCGGCTCCTACAGTTTCCTGGGTCCCTCACATGAGGCAGATTCTCCCATGTTTAGTAAAGATCATTCCCTCTCCGGTGCACGGATTCTCAACCAGGGGAGGCTTACTCCCCCAGGTGCGAGTGGGCAATGTGTGGAGAACTGTGGGCTGTCACAACTTGGGGGCACTGGCATGTGGTGGGTGAGGCCAGAGCTGCCGCTAGGCCCCCTACGGTGCGCGGCTGGGGCCCCCCTGCCAGCCACACAGACGTGGACAAAGCCCGCTCTGTGTGATTACTTATAGGTTCGTTCAGGTTCCTAGCATGCAGACGTACCTTTACACTTGAACTTTGGGCTCCATCGGTAAAAGTAAATATCACTGAATATATATTTTCTTCTAGGAGAGACAATGTGTCTCCTATGAGAGAGACGCATTTAATTTTAATAAGACAGAGACTTAGCCACTAAAACAATGTTTAAAGAAAAAAACCCATAGATTGTATCCCTTTATTAGGGCAGTCAAATTTTTTTAATTAAAAAAAGAAAGTAATTATATCTTGGCCGATTCGCATATTATTGAAGGTCATTGAAGTTCATAAAAGAAACTCCTATTTCCTTAATCATCTAATTAACAGCATTTTTCTTCCAACTGTGTGAATAAAATTTAAGTTTTGTTATTGCAGAATGAGATGCTCACAGGAGCAGCTTTCGATTTTGTAAGGAAGGTGTAAGCTTCAGAACCTTCATCCAAACTAAAAATGTATTTGTTCATTGTCTATTGCCCAGACAAAAGACACATAACTAAACCTTATAAAATCAAACTTACATAATAATTTAATAATATTTCATATCTATGTGTATACTCCTGCATTTTGAACTATACAACAGTACAGAAATTTGCTGGCACAAATACTGGATTTGTTCGTGACAAATTCAGGGTAAAGATAAACTTGTAGCCAATATTAGACGTCTTCATTTGTGAAAATTTGAGAACTTGACATTCAGATGCAGCCCATGGCACTGGCGTAAATCCTAGTTTCCGCGGAGATACCTGTGGTGTTGGGTCAAGCTTGGGGTGCTTGGAAACGAGGGGTGCTTCCGGTTCTCTCCGTGAGAAACCAGGGGACTTTGGACCTCATGGGGCTGAGTCCGTCCCGACCGCGTCAGGAGCCGCGGACAAGCACTTGGAAGCCCATGCACCTTCATGCTGGTCTTTCCCACGAGGGTCACTTGTACGAAGCTACAAAACATTGCCCGCATCATCACTGTAACTCTTTGCTACCCAGGAGACAGTTTTTACTCTCTGTTTCCACGTATCCATGGGTACAGACCGCGTTTCCTAAAGATACGCATCCATCTGATAATAAAAATACTGTCTCCATTTTGTAGCACGTTTGCCTTCAGACACTGGTGAAGTGAAGGAGTTCGAGCTGTCTCTGCATCTGCCCACTTCCAGAAACCCACAACACGGCAGGTACCCAGTGCCACCATCGTAACCCAAGAAAATGGTCCCAGACGTTTCCCCGATTGAGTTAGCTGCACAATGAGTGGAGGAAGCCGTTCCTTTAAGATGTTGAAATGCTGATAAATTGCTCTCTCCTCACAGAATAAACACCGACGGGAAAAACACATGACCCTTCCCTTTACAAGAACCGGATCTTTCTGCACCATTGGTGAGCCGTGAAGAGAATTTCCGCTGTACATAGACGTACATGGATGCCTATTCCAAACCACATCTGTGGCCATTCCCTCAAGAAAAACTTGGTTGAAACCGAATGTTTCTGGGTGCAAGGCTGCCCCAGTGCTTGGCAGCACCACGGACTGATGATGGGTTCCGACCCGAGTCCATGCTGGGAAGGGTCGTTTGGAGCCAAGCAGGCGCACAGAATAGGTTTGAAAGAAAAAGGCAAGCAAATAGCTGTCCTCTATCAATCAAAGCCTCTTGTCCTACGTTACCGAGAACATTCTAGCATTCAGATAGCTTACTTTGATTAAGAAAAGGCAAATCTTAGTAGAGATTGGAAAATATTCAACAGTTGGGATTCTCACTTTAAGCAAAAGGCTCTGTAAATTTTGAGATACATGAAGTGGTAAAACAAAGTGTACCAGCAGTTCTTTTCTGCATGGAGGGAAAAAGGAAAATATAAATAAGAAAACGTATCGGAAAGGTCTCTCATTTTATAGGATGAAGCATGAAAACGTATCCCCAGAAAAGCATTTTCATTTCTCCAAGGCAGACTGTGGACAGCAGCGGATTCGCTGAATGCTCCCTGCTTTGGGAGCCTTTCGTAAAGCATGGCTCACACACGAGATGCTCATTCGCCTTCGTGTGACCGGGGCTCAGGGGCTGCAGGTGTGGACAATCATAGATGGAACTTAACTGCTATGTATTTGAGGTTAAGAATAAATCACACATTATATAAATCTTACGAAAGATTTGAATACATAGGGCTTACAAACTGCATCACCTTATTTGATTTTGCAAATCAAAGCAATTATTTAATTTTAAAATGTTTTATTGATATACGTTATGCTTAGTATGTGTATGCACTGTGTGTTTGTTACAATGATTTGTTCTGAGAATTTCCTGCTCCGAATCCAGGGAGATCTCATCTGTGCAATTATTCAGTAGAGGCTCATTCGTGGATATTCCGATTTCAGGTTCGATGGGCCTCCATTCTGGGAAGTGGGTGTCCACCCGCACCGGCTGTGAGTCACTCCTTTCCAGCTGCGTTGAGATGGGCAGAGGGACCCAGGGCACAAGGTTACATGGGAGAGGGAGGTCACGCAGGGCACCTGCTGGCTTCGTAGCAGCATGTCTGCACCGTGAAGCTCAACCAGCTTGTTCGTTCTCCGATTCTCACACACTGAGCTGTTTAGTATCTTTCTGGAGAAGGCTTGTAATGATGAGGATGCCGAGGTTTAAGATGGGGTCCTGAGGGGGGACAGGACATAGGTATCAGTCATGTTGCTCTATGGGAAGCCGGGGACTGGCGGTGAAAGGGTCAGACCCACAGAGCGCTCCCTCCTACATCCATGTCTTTCCTGCTCTGAAGCCCCCCTCCCCTCTTTTCTCTCCTTCGTTCCCTCAAGTTCACAAAATCACAGGACTAGGACAAGCTCCTTTCCTGGCTCATACAGTTAGAGAAGCAAGCCAAGGCCTTCCTCTCCCCTGGGAGCGTAAAAACACTTCAGTACGCATAGGAAACGCAGTTTCAAAGGAGGAGCATCAGGAAAGCACTGACCCCGGACGAAGGTAGGGGCCGTGGCGCTCTCCCATCCCGAGCTCTGTCTAAATTCTAGGCATGAAAACTGATGGGGGCAAATGTGCTTCTACAACTGTAAAGGTAAAACCAGGATTACTTCTCCATTTTCTTATCAACACACAAACCTTTAGGCACTGCTTTATACGTGTAAGCTGGAAAAAGATGAAGCACATAATTTAAAAATCAGCAAGAGCCTGACTGCTTAGAAACAATGCGTGACATTTAAAACAACAAAACAAAAAACTGTAGTTGACTTAGCAGTAAATCCAGTAGATTGATTTGGGTCATATTATGAAGCAAATTCATATAGTGTATTACAGCAAAACGTGTGTAATAAGAAAATAATCCTTAGCAAACTATTTCCTATATCATCATATTTGAAAATCTTCATTTTTAAAATAATTTCAGACTGATAGGAACTTACAGATTTTTTTTTCCCCCTCGTATGTATTTATGGTGTAAAAGACACGGGGAAAGCACGATCCGTGTGGAAAACCAAAGCAAGGATGGGAAGGAAAGCGAGGGCGGCCGCCGCGCACTCATGGTGACGCGCCTGGAATACGACCCGGGCCGCAGATCCTCGCGGGGAGGACGAATTTCCGACCCAGAGAACTCCTCGGGGCACGGGGCTCGCTGATAAACTTAGTGTTTCACGCGCACTGCTGCCTGTGCGTCCCACACTCACTCTCCGCTGAGGGCAGCGTGAGGTCGGGCGTCCAGAAGGTTTTGATGGTGGCCGGCCCTTCGCCGCCCGCGGTCAGCACCTGCACTTCCAGGCGGTACAGCGTGGACGGCCTCAGGTTGGGCACCGTGAGGACGTAATGGTCCTGGGGGAGCCACACAAAAGGAGATGCGCGTCAGTGACCTTTCAAAAAGGACAGGCACAGGGGGCACGCGTCCTCTGAGCGGCTCCTCCCGGGCAGAGAGCAGGTGTGAGTGCACGCGGAGAGCGGCAGGGGTGCGTGCACGGCAGGGGGGGCGCGGGGGAGCGCGGGAGAGTGGCAGGGGTGCGTGCATGGCAGGCGGGAGCGCGCGGGGAGCCGCAGGAGTGCATGGCAGGAGCGAGCGCGCGGAGGGGGAAGGGGTGCGTGCACAGCAGGCAGGAGCAAGCAGAGAGCGGCAGGGGTGCGTGCGTGGCAGGGGTGACGCAGGAGAGCGGCAGGGGTGAGCGCGGTAGAGCGGCAGGGATGCATGCATGGCAGGGGCCAATGCGCGGAGAGCGGCAGGGGTGCATGTGTAGCAGGCATGAGTGCGTGGAAAGCG
Organism: Mirounga leonina; assembly: GCF_011800145.1. Taxonomy (NCBI): domain Eukaryota; kingdom Metazoa; phylum Chordata; class Mammalia; order Carnivora; family Phocidae; genus Mirounga; species Mirounga leonina. Next base: position 5,490,106 of record NW_023270649.1, read on the forward strand.
GCAGGGGTGCGTGCGTGGCAGGGATGACGCGGGAGAGCGGCAGGGGTGAGCGCGGTAGAGCGGCAGGGGTGCATGCATGGCAGGGGCCAATGCGCGGAGAGCGGCAGGGGTGCATGTGTAGCAGGCATGAGTGCGTGGAAAGCGGCAGGGGTGCATGCGTGGCAGGGGCAAGCACGCAGAGTGGCAGGGGTGCGTGCACGGCAGGCATGAGCGCGCGGAAAGCGGCAGGGGAGAGCGGCAGGGGTGAGCGGAGAGCGATAGGGCTGCGTGCACGGCCAAGCGAGAGCGCACGGAGAGCGGCAGGGGTGAGCGCAGGAGGGCAGCAGAAGCAGTGGCTGCCCGTACTCCGCGGGAGCCCCCGGCCGCGTCCTCTCCCCCTCCGCGCCCCGTCTGGGCAGCCCCAGACACTTGGCAGAGTAAGACTATGCCGAGGTGCCAGTTCTCAGGCTCACCCTTGGGATTTCATTTTTTACTCCCTAACCTAGGACTTTCCCATGGTTTAAAGTTTTCATCTGCACATCTTGTGATGTGAAATTCTTGATAATCCAGATTTCAGTGAAACGAGCCAACTGTTTCCCTTAAAACACAGTATCTGTCAATGCCCATAACTGAAAATGTTTATTTTTATGCCAACACATTCTTCTCAAAGTTCAATAAAACCTAATACATTCATAGAATAACTGCTTTCTAATTCCAAGGAATTTTTCCTTCCGGACTTAAGGTTTTTTTCTTTCTTTCTCTCTTACTTTCTTTTTAGAGCCAGGGTTGGATATCCTAAGGGCATTTTTAGAGAGGGTAAAAGCCCACACATGGGTTTTTTTGTCAAGCGAAGGAATTAAGTGGCCTGGAAGACAGGCCAACTCATTATGGGCTCTAGCCAAATTTGAATGGGGAAAAAGGAGAGAAACAACAAGCTTCTTTTAGCTATTTTTCCCCCAATTTAACACTTCAAACAGGGCACGTCCACTTGGACCAGAGGGACACGGGGTTAACAAACAAACTGTGAAATCACTTGCATGCAAGACAGGATAGAGGCTGCTGGAGAATCAGGGTTTATCGAGCTGACCGTGTACGCTGCTCAGCTTGTGATGTGTCATTAATCCCTGCAAACTCCTACATGCAGAAGGAGAAACCGCCCCAGGAAGGCTCAGTAGTTAGTTAGCACGCGGCCTGGCGGAAGGGGCCCCCTCCCGCAGCAGGCGGCCGTGCGCAATGGGGACAGCCGCGCGCACCGAGGAGCTGAGCCGGCACCTACCGAAGGCAGAATCTGGGAGCGAGAGATGATGCTGTTGGGTAAGCTGTTCTGTCTGCTCTCGGTCGTGACCTCAGCCCAGGTCACTTGAAAGCCCGTCATGGGCTGGTAGAGGTTGGCCTTGGCCATCTTCCAGGAGAAGTGGGCCGTGATGTTCACATCTTGGACGACGAACGAGGCAGAGAGGTTCTCGGGCTTGGCGAGCACTTTGGCCGGCACGTGACCTGGAGCAAGGCGGACAGAAGCACCTGCTGAGGCTGCTGGACAAGGAGTGGACATGGGGCCTGTCTGCACGCATCGTGGGCACTCCGGGCGGCCGCTGGGGGGTGGGGATGGCACAGGCAGGCTGAGCTCGGTCTCCACGCACGGCTCCCGGAAACCACCCCTTTGCCCTACGGGGACGGTCAGTGAGCAGTGAGCCAGAGTCTCTCTTGTCCCTGCAACTTTGGGGTGCTTTGGGGATTCTTTTCAGGACCCTGCTTTGGGGGTGGAAGACGGAGAGGGAATTCTGCCGCGTGGCAAGACCCAGCGGCTGGTCCGAGAGCAGACATGACCACCACGCCAAGGGCGGACAGTGAAGTGATCGGCCGTCGCACTCAGTCACTCGGAGGGGCTCAGGGGGCCGCGCGGACCAAGTCCTGGGTAGTCGTCCCGCTGCCGCACAGGGGCCTCGGCCAGGAGGGGGATGCGCGCGGACACGGGGTCTGCGGCACTGCTGTGCGACGTGCATGAAGGCAGCTCGCCTGGCAAAGGGCCGGGATAAAAATGGAATAATGTGCAGAGTGCGCCGAAGCACGAGCGCTGTGCAAACCTTTGCTTCGTTTCGCAGGGGGGAATGCTGCGAGCAGAGGACGTGCTTCCACTGCGGTAACGCCTACAGCCGCACGCACGTCGCTGCCCCACCTGCGCCATCCGACCGCAGTTTGGAAGGAGGCTACTTTAAGCTTCTCCGGCCTCGCCAAGTCCGTTTGGACACCTTTTCCTCGTGTCGCCCACACCCTAGACGCGCCCTTGGAAGCTGGGGTGAACGTACCTGCCTCGCCCGGGCAGCGGACGTGCTTGTAGCTTTTCCCCTTCAGGGCTGAGCACGGAGGCGTCGTAAAGAAAACGGTCTCTGCCTTCAAGCGGCCCGCGGGCCGGGCCGGCTGGACGGTCACCTTGTATTTGCAGGAAAACGACAGATCCTGAAGAATTATGTAATTGTCCTAGAGCAAGAGAGCGAGAATATGCTAGCAATAAGTCCCATTAGGGATAAAAAAAATGGCAGGAGATGAAATCCTCGTGCCACAAGGGTGTTTTCCTATATATGCACTGTGGCTTTTATAAAAAGCGCAAAGGAGACACGGTGCATGTTCTGAGGAATGACCACCGGGAGCCTCCCCCTCCCCCCGCGCTCCCGGATGCCGGCCGCGAAGGTGCCACCCAAGTGTGAGCCCAAACCTGCTTTTAAAACACGAGGAAAAAGGGAACTCGGGCTTCTCGGAGACCCCTGTGTAAGTCTGCCTTTTGAAAACTGAAGACCGTGCTCGGCAATGTATTCTTTGCCCTCCTTGGAGGGCTGTTCTTGCTTCGGGCCACACCGGTGTGGTCGCGCGCGCGGGCGCACCGAGGAGGAGGCTGAGAGCAGAACTGCGCGCGAACGGGGACGCATGACTCTGGGGCTGTCCTAAGTGGGCAAGGCTGTTCCCTTTACATCTGCCTGCTCTGCTTCTCCGGTCTGGCCGGGGTGTGTCAGAGCCTGATGCCCTCGTGTAAAGGACGCACACGGGGCCTCCGTCCGGGGCGGTCTGGGTGCAGGTTGGAGACCCCGCCAGACAGCAGCGTGCGTCAGGGGGGAAGCGCAGGCCGCGGAGCGCGGTACGGGTACAAGCTGAGGTTCCGCCCATTCCGCCAGTCGCTGGAGTCGGCAGTGGGAGATGGGGGGCGGGATGCGCATGGCGGGGGGATGCACACCGCGGATGTATGCTGGATGGGGGGGTGCGCGCCGGGCGGGAGCAGAAATGCGCATGGAGGATGCGCACCCGGGAGCCACTGGCCCTCTCCCCAGGGGTCACAGGCAGGCAGGCAGCCAAAGCAGGGCACCGTGCATACCAGAGGGTGAGCAGGGAGCCTCGCAGGCCTGCTGCGTCCCCTTGGGTGCCTGAAATGCTTCTCCGCAGGGGGGAATGTACGCTTTACATGGGAACAGACTGCAAGCCCACGTGAGCCACCAAGAACACCGCTTGGCAGTTTTCAAGAATGCTTTCATGTGGGGGCGCCTGGGTGGCTCAGTCGTTAAGCATCTGCCTTCGGCTCAGGTCATGATCCCGGGGTCCTGGGATCGAGCCCCGCATTGGGCTCCCTGCTCGGCGGGAAGCCTGCTTCTCCCTCTTCCATTACCCCCTGCTTGTGTTCCCTCTCTCGCTGTCTCTCTCTCTCTGTCAAAATAAATAAATAAAATCTTTAAAAAAAAAAAAAGAATGCTTTCATGTGGCGTGGAACACAGACATCTGTAGCAAGACGTGAGTTAGCTGATGCTCCATCCTAACTTCAAAATAAGTGGGTCTAAAAGCTATTTACAAATGCAAATAGGCTAGGTCTAAGCCCTTAGCAAAGTGGTTTTTGATTCTTATTTCTACCGGACACATTATATAGGTTCAGCCTATTCTTACCTTCAGAGTTTGCAGAGATGAGAAGCCAAGGGTTGGCTGGGCCCCTGAAAATAAGGCCGATTTCCTGCCATTGCAAGGCATGCCTAAGTAAAACCACTAAAAGCCTCGCCCCTGCCCACAAACAATTTAATAAACCCTGCTTCTGTTCATTTCTTCCTCTGGTTTTCAAGTAGGTTTCCCTTTTTTAAAATGCTTCTTTTTCTTTCTTTTTTTTTTTACTGAAGGCCCCCAACTTTGGAGGCAGCTTAGGGAAAAATAAAAGGAATAGCGTTGGCGAGCATGCATTGGGACAAGTCAAATCCAGTAAAAAACTGTATTTCTGCAAACCCACTGACTTGTTTTACTATCTTAAAGTTACATGATCACACAGGATTCTAAAAATACTGTACTTGTTGCTTTAGGAAATATTCAAAAGAAAACCGTTCTCCTTACAGATCACAGACCAACATATTAGACAGCTGGGGCCGTGCCTTTGGGTGTTTTAAAGCTGCTACATTATAGACTCCTCACTGGCACCACCACCGTGGACAGGCCACCGCCGTCTTAACCATTCTTTGTTGCCCTACTCTGTAATTCACTCGTTCGCCCTAACTATTTGGAAGAACACACGGAGTAGGACTGCCAGAGTTCCTATCCCCCAGGAGTTAATGTTCTTTCAGAATGAACAGTCAGGAAAGTGTCGGGGCCGTGAGTCGGGTAGATGTCGCATGCACTGCACAAGGAGCTGCTAGTCAGGGACATGCCCAAGCAAGGCGCTGAAGGGTTGCTGGGGGCGTATAGAAGTCGGCAGAGAAAACGTTAGGTCGTGGTGCCGAGATTCTGAAAATAATGCAAACCTGTCGTCCAACCAAGATGAGACACAACAGCAACTCGGAAGCATTTCTGACCTGGGAGCTCCCTAGGAAGCGCGTCTTTCATCTCTGCAGAAGTCCTGTGAGCTGCGTCGTGCGGACACGGGACAGAGCTCCCGGGGAAGGTTGTGAGCGGAGGAAGGCACGAGCGAGCAGAAGGAGCGTTCTGCTTTCCCGGGTATGTTGTTACCACTCAGCAGCCCTGGGTGGGTCATACAGGTGGCCCACCTTCCCGTGTGTCTTATGCGTGGGCCCAGTGGAGCCCGGGAGCGGCGAGAAGTGGGCAGTGTGCGGGCCGCCGCTCACCTGGGTGATGCCGGACAAGGTCTCCACGCCGCTGCTTCTGTTGTGAGCACAGACCTCCGGGAGCCACCACACATGGTATCGGCTGACGCTGGGATCTGAAAGGCCAGAGAGAGTACAGGCTGGGGCCACACTGCACCGGGGCCGCGCTCTGGGAGCGGGAGGGGGCGGGAGGGGGCGCTCTGCGGTTCCACGGGTGACAGGACGGAGGACGCAGGCCGGGCTGCAGGACTCTGGCCGTCGTCAGGAGGACATTGTAGGAGAGAACCGGGTACGGTGCGAGAAAGTGCAGGAAAGTCACGGCAGAACGCCTGCAACGAGGTGTTGGGGGGGGGACCCCGCTCCGGGTTCTGGGCCGAGCGCACCCCGACAGGAGAGGATGGCCCTTGGCCGGGGAGTGTCCGTTCCCGCAACGGGGAGTCATCACTGCAAGTGTGAGTCCTACAGTTTGCGGCGAAAGCTGAGAGAGCGTGCAACCCGAGCAAAATCGACAGCCTGTCCTCAGGCCGGGATGCACGCCCTCGCGCACGGGAGCGTTCCCGCCGCACGAGGCCTGGAGCAGCCCCTGCCCTGGCACCGAGGCCGCGTGTGTGATCCCCCCGAACCCTGACTTGCTGGGGAGTGCAGGCCAGAACGCTGACCCTGCAAGCCTGTCCTCTCCGGGCCAGGCAGCGTATTCCCTGCACAGCGCTGGACTCTGGGCCAGCCCTCAGACAAACGATGCGGACCACCTCGCCCAGTGTGGGAAAAGGGGTCTGGCCAGTGTCAGGTTTATTCGCGGACCCGCGCATCCAAGGGTGTGAAAGGGCGCCGCTCGGCCACTAACATCTCATCCCCCATGTTCCCACCAAGTGCTGGATGGAGCTTTGCTGATGGGAAGACGCTTTGATGCCATGGGTGGTTCGGCGGGAGCTTGCTTTGAGCACTTTGGAATGAGAAAAGAAGTCTGAATCCGAGAGGATGAGTGGTTATCTAGCAGGCCCCCTTGGTGTTTACTGAAAAGGGGAACCCCTTCCCAGAGGCTTTAAGATTTACACAGCAGGCATTGGGAAAGCACTGTATGGTATACGCAAGTATGGGGCCACTGAGTGAATGCATCGGCTCGCATTCAAGTGGGGCTCTTCCAGGCATAGACCGAAGTAACCACGCAGAAACAGCTGTTCCCCTGCATCTTAAAAACTAACAGGGCTATAGAAACAACAATGTACATAAGCAGGATCTGCCTTAGGCTAGAAGGTAATTTGGCTACATACAGATTAATAGGGAACGTAAGGGGGCAGGTGGTATATTGCCAAACGTTACAATTGCAGAACAGTGGCTGGCTTATCCCCTTGGAGATCTTTCCTTTTTTAAAAAATAATTTTTTTTATTTGAGAATGAGAGAGCACAAGTGGGGCTGGGGAGGTAGAAGCAGACTCCCCACTGAGCGGGGCTCCATCCCAGGACCCTGAGATCATGGCCTGAGCCATAAGCAGACGCTTGACCAACTGAGCCCCCAGTTGTCTCCAGGCACCCCCAGGAGATCTTTCAAGTGAACATGGGGATGAGGCCTGGTGGTTGGTGTGGGCAGTGTAGATGACCGTGGGCGGTGTAGATGGCCGTGAGCAGGCCTGGCAGTTGGCGTGGGCAGTGTAGATGGCCATGGGCATGCCTGGTGGATGGCGTGGGCGGTGTAGATGACTGTGAGCAGGTCCTCTGGCCAGCACCGCCCACACAACTGTCTACGACGTTGAAAATATTCTACACGTGGTGGCCCCTAATCACTCCTGCCTGTAAAGCAGATGAAATATTGCTAGTGCGACTGAGGAATCAGATTCTTAATTCACTGTAATCAGTTTACATTCAGACAACTACAGGTTGCTAATGGCTACCATATTGGATGGTGAGTTCTGGCCACAGGGAAGCAGGTAAGAAAGCCATGAGATAGGAACAGACTCTTGTCCGCTTTGGGGCTGACATTCTCTGCTCAGGGGATTGATTCCAGTTTGCTGTAATACAATGATATATGATATGCAGTTGATACCCCAGGACTCTAGGGACTCTTAAGAATCCTACACATTCTTTACAACATGGTCCTGTTTTCCTAAGAGGAGGCACTGAGAGTGACATTCGGTCACCCCCCTCAACTCCATCTGGTGACACTTGGTCACCCCCTTCAACTCCATCCAGTGACACTCAGTTACCCCCTTCTACTCCATCCAGTGACACTCGGTCACCCCCTTCAACTCTGGTGACACGCGGTCACCCCCAACTCCATCTGGTGACATGCAGTCACTCCTTCTACTCCATCCGGTGACACATGGTCACCCCCTTCGACTCCGTCTGGTGACAGGCAGTCACCCCCCTTGACTCCATCCAGTGACACACGGTCACCCCCTTCTACTCCATCCAGTGACACTCGGTTACCCCTGCTACTCCATCTGGTGACACTCGGTCACCCCCTTCTGCATCCAGTGACAGGTGGTCAACCCCTCGACTCTGGTGACACTCGGTCACCC
>NW_023270649.1:5497670-5531337 GCF_011800145.1 Mirounga leonina
CAGTGACAGGTGGTCAACCCCTCGACTCTGGTGACACTCGGTCACCCACTTTGACTCTGTCCGGTGACACACAGTCACCTCCTTCAACTCCGTCCAGTGACATGCGGTCACTCCCTTCGACTCCACCCCCCGCCAGCTCTAGACGCTGCTTTGCCCAAGTACATGGCCCTCCCATCTCTGTGTACCCCACCTCTATGAACAATGTCATTCACCCCGATGGCGTTCAGTATCATTTTCCTGGACTTGCAGGGAAGATGGCAGAGTGGGAATATCCGAAGCTCATATCACCACACAGATACAGCAAGACACCCCCCACAGTGTGTCAGCATACATAACCCAGAAAACCTCCTGAAGACTGGCAGGACAGACTGCACAGCTACATGCAGACAAGAGGCCACTTCAAAGAGGGTATAGGAAGGGTGGAGACACGGTTGGGAATGAACCCGACCTGCAGGAGTGTCCCGGAGAGAGGGACCCCATGGGCATGGAGAGGGGTTAGAAAGAGAGCCTCACGCCGGCCTCCCGAGGCACCCACGCAGGGAAGACAAAGCCCCATCGCATCTGGCTCTGAAAAGCAGAGGGATATAATTCCACAAATTCTTCCATCCGTAGGGCCGAACACCTGGAACTCTCAAACTCGCAGGTGTGACTGGAGAGCTGGAGGGTGAGGGGAATCGGGGTCCCCAGCCTTAAAGAGACCGCACAGAAGCAGCACTTTGCAAAACACCCGGGCTACACAGCAGGGAGATTTGTTTCCTAGTCTCAAAATGGGTGCTGCAGAGGCAAAGATCTTTGGGAAATTTCTCCAAGAACAAAAGAGCGCAGGCACCATTTCCCTCCCCCACCCCCGCCTCGATACACAGACACCTGTGGACCCATGCAGCACAAATACCGTCCTTGCTAACACAGCCCCGAAACCAGAGCTCAGCTGCAAGCCCACCCCTACAGGAGGCCCTCAGGAACCTCGCTGACGGCACACACCCTGCCCCCACATGCTCTGGAGCTACCCACCCCCTCCAGCACCGTTTTGGCCAGAGCCCATCGAAAGTGGTGCCACAAGCCTGGCACTGTGCCAACATCACCCCCAAAGTGACGCCTGCCCTGGGGAGAGGGGGAGGGAGCCGACATGCCATCTGACTGCAGCCTCCAGCAATGGGCTGGGGGCCCACGTCGGGGCTGACTGCAGGCCGACCCACCAGCACAAGCTTCTCAGAGGATGACGCGGAGCGCGGAGAGCGTGCCCTATACTTGGGAGCTGCTGCAGCTCTGGCAAATGCCAGGTCTCACCCACCTCAAGTCCAGCGTGGCCCCACACTGGCCCATCAGCAGCACAGGGACCAGTCCCTGCCCAAGACAGGCAAGGAGAGCCACTGCAGACAACTGGACTGAAGGCAAATGCAGCTCAGCCAAAAGAGGAGGGCGCATGCAACACACACAGGGCACACCTCTGAAGGGCCAGGCCCTGGTGAACCGAGACACTGCACAGCAGGACACGACAACCCTTCATAAGGCCACTGCTTTCAAGAGCAGGAGACGCAGAAAAGAGGGCGAGAGAAGAAAAAAGAACTGCAAAAACAACTGTAAAACAAGTAACCAAATGGCAGTAAGTATGTACCTATCAAAAATTACTTTGAATGTAAATGGACTGAACAATCAAAAGACATCCATCATCCACAGGATAAAAAAAGCAAGCCCCATCTACGTGCTGCCTGCAAGAGACTCATTTCAGACCTAAAGACACATGCAGATTGAAAGTGAGGGGATGGAGAAACATTTATCCTACAAAGGGAAGTGATAAGGAAGCCTGCGTAGCAATAGTTAAATCAGAAGAGTCTTTAAAACAAAGACTGTAACAAAAGACAAAGGACACTACATAATCATAATGGGAACAATTCAACAAAGATACAATAATTGTAAATATTTATGCACCCATATGGGAGCACACAAATACATAAACCAGTTAATAAAAAGGAAGTAATTGATGATAATAGAATAATAGCAGGGGACTTTAAATAACACCCCACTTACATCAGTGGATAGGTCAACTAAGCAGAAAATCAACAAGGAAACAGTGGCTTCGAATGACACACTGGACCAGATGGATCTAACAGATATAACATTCCATCCTCAAATGGCAGAACACACATTCTTTTTAAGTGCACATGGGACATTCTCCAGAGTAGATCACATATTAGGCTACAAGGCAAGTCTCGACAAATTCAAAAAGACTGAATCCTACTATGCATCTTTCCCAACCACAACACTATGAAACTAGAAATCAACCAAACACAAGAAAAAAATCTAGAAAGAACACAAATACATGGAGGTTACGTAACATGCTACTAAATAATGATTGGATCACCCATGAAATCAAAGAGGAAACAAAAAATACATGAAGATAAATGAAAATGAAAACACATGCTTCAAAATCTTTGGAATGCATTAAAGTCGTTCTAAGACGGAAGCTTATAGCAATACAGGCCTACCTCAAGAAGCAAGAAAAATCTCAAACTAACCTTACACCTAAAGAAGCTGGAACAAGAAGAACAAACAAAACCCAAACCAGTAAAAGGAAGGAAATAATAAAGATTAGAGCAGAAATAAATGAAATAGAAGCAAGCAAGCAAACAAAAACAACAGATCAATGAAACCAGGACCTGGTTCTTTGAAAAAAGCAACAAAATTGATACACCTTTAGCCAGATTCATTAAAAAAGAAAGAAAAAGAAAGAAAGAGGACTCAAACAAAATCATGGGGTGCCTGGGTGGCTTAGTCAGTTAAGCGACTGCCTTCGGCTCAGGTCATGATAACAGGGTTCTGGGATCGAGCCCCGTGTTGGGCTCCCTGCTCAGCGGGGAGCCTGTGTCTCCCTTCCCCCTTCCTCCCCGCTCGGGCTCTCTCTCTTTCTGTCAAATAAATAAATAAAATCTTAAAAAACAAAAACAAAATCAGAAATGAAAGAGGAGAAATAACAATCAACACCACAGATACAAAGGATTAACAGAATATTATGAACAATTATATGCCAACAAACTGGACAACCTATAAGAAATGGATAAGTTCCTAGAAACATATACCTCCCAAAATTAAATCAGGAAGCAATAGGAAATTTGAGCAGACTGATTATCAGAAAGGAAACTGAATCAATAATAATAATAATTTTAAAATTCCCAACAAACACAAGTCTAGGACCAGAGAGCTTCACAGGCAAATTCTACCAAACATTTAAAGAAGAGTTAATACCTATTCTTCTCAAACTATTCCAAAAAATAGAAGGCAAACTTCCAAATTCATTGTATAAGGCCAGCATTGCCCTGATACCAAAACCAGATAAAGATACTACAAAAAAAAGGAACTACAGGCCAATATCCTTGATGAAGATAGATGCAAAAGTCCTCAGCAAAATATCAGCAAATCAAATCCAACAATACATTAACAAAATCATTCTCCGCCATCAAGTAGGATTTACTCCTGGGACACAAGGGTGGTTCAATATTTGCAAGCCAATCAATGTGATATATCAACAAGGGAAAGGACAAAAACCGTATCATTTCAAGAGATGAAAAAAAAAAAAAGCATTTGACAAAGTACAACATCCATTCATGATAACCCTCAACAAAGTAGGTTTAGGGAACATACCTGAACATAATAAAGGCCATCTATGAAAAACACACAGCTAACATTATACTCAATGGTGAAAAACTGAGAGCTTTTCTCCTAAGGTCAGAAATAAGACAAGGATGTCCACTCTCACCACTTTTATTCAAAATAATAGTGAAAGGCAAAGCCACAGCAATCAGAGAAGAAAAAGAAATAAAATGCATCCACATTGGTAAGGAAAAGGTAAAACTTTCACTATTTGCAGATGACATAATACTATATATAGATAAGCCTAAAATTCCCCCCAAAAAACTAATAGAACTGATCAATTAATTCAGTAAAATTGCAGGATATGAAACCAATATCCAGAAATCTGTTGCATTTCTATACACTAATACCACCATAGCAGAGAAATTAAGAAAACAATCCTTTACAATTGCACCAAAAATAATAAAGTACCTAGGAATAAACTTAATCAAGGAAGTAAAAGACCTGTACTCTGAAAGCTATAAAACATGGATGAGAGAAACTGAAGAGCCTGGATGGCTCAGTTGGTAGAGCATGTGACTCTTGAATTTTAGGGTCAAGCCCCATGTTGGGCATGGAGCCTACTCGAAAGAAAGAAAGAAAGAAACTGTAGATGACACAAACAGATGGAAGGAAATTCCATGCTCTTGGATTGGAGGAACAGATATTCTTAAAATGCTCATACTACCCAAAGCAATCTACACACTTAATGCAATCAAAATACCAGGAGCATTTTTCACACAGCTAGAACAAACAATCCTAAAATTTATATGGGACTACAGAAGACTCTGAAGAGCCAAAGCAATCTTGAAAGAGAAGAACAAAACTGGAGGTATCACGATCTCAGATACCAAGATACACTATAAAGCTGTAGTAATCAAAACAGAATGGTAGTGCCATAAAAACAGACATGTAGATCAGTGGCACAGAATGGAGAGAACCCAGAAATAAACCTATAATTATATGTTCATTAATCTTTCACCAAGGAGGCAAGAATATGCAATGGGAAAATGTGTCTTCAACAAATGGTTTTGGGAGAACTGAACAGATACACACAAAAGAATGAAACTGGACCACTTTCTTACATCATAAACAAATATAAGTTCAAAATGGATTAAAGACCTAAATGTGAGACCTGAAACCATAAACATCCTCCAAGAGAGCACAGTCAGTAATGTCTCTGACGTCAAGGGCGCCTGGGTGGCTCAGTCGTTAAGTAATGTCTCTGACGTCAGCCCTAGCAACATTTTTCTAGATATACCTCCGGAGGCAAGGGAAACAAAAGCAAAAATAAATTGTTGGGACTTCATCAAAATTAAAACCTTCTGCACAGTGAAGGCAACAACAGAACTAAAAGCCTACTAAATGGGAGAAGATATTTACAAATGACATGTCCAATAAAGGGTTAGTATCCAAAATATATAAAGAACTGATACAACTCAACACCAAAAACGCAAATAACCCAATTAAAAAATGGGCAGAACAAATGAACGGACCTTTCTCTAAAGAAGACATACAGATGGCCAACAGACACATGAGAAGATGCTCAACATCAGGGAAATGCAAATCAAAACTATGGGATACCACCTCACACCTGTCAGAATGGCTAAAATAAAAAAAAAAAAAAAACAGAGGAAACCAGTGTTGGCAAGGATGTGGTGAAAAAGGAACTCTCATGCACTGTTGGTGGGAACGCAAACTGGTGCAACCACTCTGGAAAACAGTATGGGAGTTCCTCAAATAATTAAAAATAGAATTACCACATGATCCAGTAATTCCGCTACTGGGTATTTACCCCCAAATACAAAAACACTAATTCAGAAAGCTATATGCACCCCTATGTTTATAGCAGCATTATTTACAACAGCCAAATTATGGAAGCAGCCCAAGTGTCCATCAGTTGATGGATAAAGATGTGGTGTATACACACACACACAATGGAATATTCTTCAGGCATAGAAAAGAATGAAATCTTGCCATTTGTAACACCATTGATGGATCTAGAGAGTATAATGCTAAGTGAAATCAGTCAGAGAAAGTCAGAGAAAGACAAATACCGTATGATTTCACTCATATTTGGGATTCAAGAAACAAAAGAAACAAGCAAGAGGAAAAAGAGACAAACCATGAAACAGACTCCTAACTCTAGACAACTGGTGGTTACCAGAGGAGGGGGTGGGCCAGTTGGTAAAATAGGTGAGAGGGATGAAGAGCACACTCATCATGATGAGCACCGAGTAATATATGGAATTGCTGGATCACTGTATTGGCATCAGAGGCTAATGAGACACTGTACGTTAACTGCACTGGAATGAAAATAAAATATAAAAACTAATTCAAAAAAGTTACATCCACCCCTAAAGAATTGTTGAATCACTAAATTGTAGACCTAAAAGTACAGACCACTGCATGTTAATTATACTGGAATTTTTTCAAAATGTAGACCATAAAATACTCACGCCTGTAATGTTAGCTGAGTTGTATCCACGTAACTCATTTATACAAATGTCTGTCTTTAGTTTCATCCTGGCAGTTATGAAAATCCTGCAAGTTTGTATTTAGGATATGACTTCAGGACCCAATCTAGAACTAGAATATTAAAAACATCATCAAATCAAATGTTTCCTAAGGGGATACCGTGTGAAAATTCTATGCCAAATGCCTTGTGTTGCTCTGGTTCTTGAAATTAAGTTCTTCCTTCCACAAATAAATTAAAAAGTACTTTTAGGATTTATTTATTTTAGAGAGAGAGACAGAGAGCGAGCGAGCAAGCATAAGCAGAAGGGGCAGAGGGAGTAGGAGAGAGAATCCCAAGCAGATTCCCCACTGAGCGTGGAGCCCGACATGGGGCTCAACCCCAGGACCTTGAGATCATGACCGGACCCCAAACCAAGAGTCAGACACTCAACTGACTGCACCACCCAGGCGCCCCAAGGCTGTGAAATTTTTAATTAAATGTTAATCTCTAAATTCCAAAAGTCTAATGATCAAGAGTGCTGGGGTGACTGAAATCAGAGCACTGAGAAAGAGGCCATCTTGGAGTGCCATGGGACAGCCACCGTCACCAAAAATGGGAAGTCACAACACTGGAGTCCGGGCACAAACACTTGGAAACGCATCAGAAAATGCCAGTTCCCCAGAGCAGGAATTTCTGTTCTTTGCAGCGTCTCCAACACCAGAAATAGCACCTGGTATGTAGTAGGTGCTCAGTCAACGTTAGCTGAATGACATGCTTTCACGAACTAGTGCCTTGTTCTCTTTATATTCGTAAAAATGCTTTCGTCAGACTTTCTGACTTTGTACAATTTTGTAAAAGAAAAATTTTTAACATCTACTAGGCAGAAGGCATTTCTACTCAAAGTAGAAGTATGAATGTTTTCTCTTTTTCATATTTTTGGAGTGCAAACACTAAGTCTAAACCAAAAAGCCTAAAAGAATCAATTGTGGATTCTGTTGTCACACAGTAAAACTGAACTGTTGTCTGTAGAATAATAAAATTACTAACTAATAAAAGTAGCTCAGTGAACTGTTCCTTTTAGAACTACAAATTCACTGTTGAGGATATTTATTTCCTTCCAGAGCATTCACTGTTATAACCCAGCTACCGTAGGCACTCAGTTGGGCTAACATGATGTTTGAGTCATTTTCCTACAAAATCATATGCTGTGTCATCATAAATAATACAAAAAAAAAAAAAAATGGAAGCTCTCTCTTTGGTAAACTTCAGGGAAAGTGAACAGATTTGTGCTTTTGAGTTCCTAGCTCCAAGTCCAAAACCAACATGCTGGCCACCCTCACTTTTAGGAAATGTGACAGATATCTGGAAACCAATTTCTACTTATAATTTTGTCTCGATTAGTGAACAAGATTCTCATCTACTCTGATTTGTCACAAGCATTCAGTTTTTTTGAGGTTTTCAACTCAGTGTATCCACTGGTGGAAATTAGTTACGATTCAAGAATATTCAATTTAGGTACTCTTGTCAGACTTCAAAACCACTTGAGATAGGTCTGTCTATCGAGTTGCATATGGTGCACACAACCCATGATTTTACAGAGTCAGAGAGTCCAGAAAAACCAGCCAGAATGTCCTTTTCCAGGACAGAGAAAGATCTCATATTCACATTCTACAAAGAATTCGTAGAAGAGCAGGACTGTGTGTTGACTTAAAAGGTGTCTCGTTTCCTACACTTGTGATAGTTATGAAGAGCACATGCTTCATCAATGTCTGGGGGAACTCTGGTTTGGGATTCTTTAGGTCCCATGGTGTCTGCCTAACGGGCTTCTGGAAGGAGAACAAATGTGGGATGAGTTTGGACCACATGCTCTGCACCTTGATGAGCACCCAAAGTTTCCACAGTCTCCTCCTACGGAGGGCTCTGGCACAGGGACGCTCCACTGAGTTTTAGATGTTAATTTGGCTTTCAAATTTAAAATCAAAAGGGAAATGGGATGGATATATTTTAAGGTAAAGGGCTTTTCTGGAAAAAAGACAAAACTCTAGTTAGAGCATGACTTGTTCTTGGTCCCTAAGTGGCCATGTGATCTGGTGGAAATCAACCTCCATGCGCAGACTCCAACAGCGAAGTCACTACCTCTCTGCACCATGCTTCCAGTTCAATCCGCATTCTGACCACACAACTAAATCCTGAGCTCCAGGGATATGTACAGAAAGGAATGTGTAGATACAGTGCATGTACGTACACACAACCAAACACACACACCATGCGCACACACCACACGTGCACCCACACACGCACAATCTTTGAGAAAAACAACTCCGTGGCTGTCATGCACTCCAGTCATTACTGTATGGGAATACTGACCATTTCCTGCTGCTGATAGATGCAGTGATGGTTGATCCCATTTCATCTGCCAAATTGAATGCTTAGAATTAATCGCATTTGGACTGCAAATTCAATCTAGAACGTTTGTGAAAGTATCATACTTTGTTGTCTGCAGAGGAGGAAAACAGAGTTGGTCCTAAAACCACAAGAAGCCTCTAGCTCAGAGGCGCTCACTCTCCTTCCTGAAGTCCTGTCTCCCCTCTGCCCTTGGGCCACTCCAGGGCTCCACCTACGGGAAACCCTGTAAGAACCCTGACATTTATGGGGTGATTACTTTGTGCTGGGCACTGTCCCCAAGCATTCGGTATGTATACTCTCATTTAATCCCCACAACAAACCTATGAGGTAGTCTATCATTATCTCTTTAGTTCATCATGTTAATAGAAGAAAGGAGAAAAAGTCACTGATCTTGTCATTACTTTCAGGAAGAATATTTGATAAAAATCAATATGCATCCATGAAAAAAAAAAAAAAAAACATTGAAGTTAAGAGCAGTAGGGGATGGGGCGCCTGGGTGGCTCAGTGGGTTCAGCATCTGCCTTCCGCTCAGGTCATGATCTCAGGGTCCTGGGATCAAGCCCCACGCTGGACTCCCTGCTCGGCGGGGATTCTGCTTCTTCCTCTCCCTCTACCCCTCCCCCTGCTCGTGCACACTCTCTCTGTCTCTCTTTTTCTCTCTCTCTAAAATTAATAAAATCTTTAGAAAAAAAAAAAAGAAAGAAAAAAGAGCAGTAGGGGATTTTATTCATCTGGTAAAGGGTATCTGCAGAAACCTTACAATTAGACATCATGCCTGGGGTTAAGGTGCTCAATAACCTTATTGTGCAAATCATATCACGGTAGAAATATACATCAAATCATCACATAGTGTACCTTCGATACGCACAATGTTCTGGGTCAATTCTATCTCCATAAAGCTGGGAAAAATAGTGCAGAAATTTGCATATAAAATCCATTATGTATTGCACACGCTTGTAGTCATACACACAAGCACACAGATCCCATTATGTCACCCACTGCCCCTCTGAGATGGGCACTGTTATTCCCATTTTATACATGAGAAACTGATGTGCTGAGTGGTGAGTGATTTGCGGGACATTACACAGTTGGTGAGTGGTTCACCTGGGCTTTTAAACAAAATATATCTCATTTTAAAGACTTAAACTCTATGTTATCGTGGTTCAAACAGTAGTTTACAAGCGTGCAATGTTTTAAGTATAATAATTCCCTACAGATGTTTAGTACAGTGACTTTTCTCAGCGATCAGTACCGTTAACTTGTTTCCATATAATTACTCAGAATTACTAGTAAATCATCAACCAAGTAAGCAAGAAGAAGGAAAGAAAGCGGTGCTTCTGTTTAATCTCTACTTTGAATAAACAGAAATGAAGGAGTCAAAAATAAAAAAATAAACATCACGTCTGCAATAATCACCCCTACTCCACCCTGTACTGAATGTCGCAGCTAGTGTTAAAGCAAGGGAGAGAAGGAAAATGTCAAAAGTGTGGAAAAGAAAATATAACATTCTCATTATGTACGAGCTACACAATTGCTTTCATGGAAAAATGGGAAAGGATCATCATATGAAATACTGTAATGAGCAAGGGAATATAACAATACAGTCAGATTTGCCATCCAGGCATAAAGAGAAGCTGTATATATATGACAGCCAAAGTTAGAAAATAAAACTGAAGAGATTCCTTATGTACAGAGGGAGGAACATCAGAATAATGTCAGACCTATCCACAGAGACCTGGCAAGCCAGAAAGGCCTGGCAAGACATATTCAGGGTACTAAACGAGAAGAACATGCAGCCAAAACTACTTTATCCGGCAAGGCTGTCACTTACAATGGATGGAGAGATGCAGAGCTTCCAAGACCCTGGGCAGAAACTGAAAGAATATGTGACCACTAAGCCGGCCCTGCAAGAAATATTAAAGGGGGGTTCTATAAAAGGAGAAAGACTCCAAGAGTGATATAGAACAGAAATTTACAGAGAGAACCTATAAAAACAAGGTTTTCACGGCAACATGATGACAATAAATACATATCTTTCAATAATCACTCTTCAACATGAACGGCCTAAATGCTCCCATAAAATGGCACAGGGTTGCAGATTGGATAAAAAGACAGGACCCATCCATATGCTGTCTACAAGAGACTCATTTTGAACCTAAAGATACATCCAGACTGAAAGTGAAAGGATGGAGATCCATCTTCCAATGCCAACGGACCTCAAAGGAAAGCTGAGGTAGCAATTCTTATATCAGACAAATTAGATTTAAACTAAAGACACAGAAGGACACTATATCATTCTTAAAGGGTCTATCCAACAAGAAGATCAAACAATTGTAAATATCTATGCCCCCAACATGGGAGCAGCCATCTACATAAGCCAACCATTAACCAAAATAAAGAGTCATATTGATAACAGTATGTTAATTGTAGGAGACCTCAATACTCCACTCTCAGCAACAGACAGATCATCTAAGCAGAAAATCAACAAAGAAACAAGAGCTTTGAATGACACACTGGACCAGATGGACCTCATAGATATATACAGAACATTCACCCTAAAACAACAGAATACTCATTCTTCTCGAGCACACATGGAACTTTCTCCAGAACAGACCACATACTGGGTCACAAATCAGGTCTCAACCGATACCAAAAGATTGAGATTATTCCCTCCATCTTCTCAGACCATAATGCTTTAAAACTGGAACTCAATCGCAAGAAAAAATTTGGAAGAAATTCAAACACTTGGAAGCTAAAGACCACTCTGCTCAGGAATGTTTGGGTCAACCAGGAAATCAAAGAAGAACTTAAACAATTCATGGAAACCAATGAGAACAAAAACACATCGGTCCAAAACCTATGGGATACTGCAAAGGTGGTCCTAAGGGGGAAATACATAGCCATCCAAGCCTCACTCAAAAAAATAGAAAAATCCCGAATTCACCAACTAAGTTCACACCTTAAAGAACTAGAGAAAAGGCAACAAACGATGCCTAGGCCACGCATTAGAAGAGAAATAATTAAGATTAGAGCAGAGATCAATAAATTAGAAACCAGAAACACAGTAGATCAGATCAACATAACTAGAAGCTGGTTCTTTGAAAGAATTAATAAAATCGATAAACCACTGGCCAGACTTATCCAAAAGAAAAGAGAAAGGACCAAAATTAATAAAACTATGAATGAAAGGGGAGAGATCACAACTAACACCAAGGAAATAGAAACAATTATTAGAAATTATTATCAACAACTATATGCTAATAAATTGAGCAACCTGGAAGAAATGGAGGCCTTCCTGGAAACCTATAAATTGCCAAGACTGAAACAGGAAGAAATTGACAACCTGAATAGGCCAATAACCAGTAACGAGATTGAAGCAGTGATCAAAAACCTCCCAAAAAACAAGAGTCCAGGGCTTGATGGATTCCCTGGGGAATTCTACCAAACATTCAAAGAAGAAATAATACCTATTCCCCTGAAGCTGTTTCAAAAAAATAGAAACAGAAGGAAAGCTTCCAGACTCCATTCTATGAGGCCAGCATCACCTTAATCCCCAAACCAGGCAAAGATCCCATCAAAAAGAATTTCAGACCAGTATCCCTGATGAATATGGATTCCAAAATTCTCAACAAAATCCTAGCTTATAAGATCCAACAATACATTAAAAGGATCATCCACCATGACCAAGTGGGATGCAAAGGTTCAACGTTCGCAAATCAATCAGTGTGATAGAACACATTAATAAGAGGAGGGAGAAGAACCATATGGTCCTTTCAATTGATGCAGAAAAAGCATTTGACAAAATACAGCATCCTTTCCTGATTAAAAGTCTTCAGAGTATAGGGATGGAGGGGACATTCCTCAAGTTCATAAAATCCATCTATGAAAAACCCACAGTGAATATCATCCTAAATGGGGAAAAGCTGAGAGCCTTTCCCTTAAGATCAGGAACACGTCAAGGGTGCCCACTCTCACCACTGTTGTTCAACATAGTACTAGAAGTCCTAGCAACAGCAATCAGACAACAGAAAGAAATAAAAGGTATTCAAATTGGCAAAGAAGAAGTCAAACTCTCCCTCTCTGCAGATGACATGATACTTTATGTGGAAAACCCAAAAGACTCCACCCCCAAATTACTAGAACTCATCCAGCAATTCAGTAATGTGGCAGGATACAAAATCAATGCACAGAAATCAGTTGCTTTCTTATACACTAACAATGCAACTGTAGAAAAAGAAATTAGAGAAATGATTCCTTTTACAATAGCACCAAAAACCATAAGATACCTCGGAATAAACCTAACCAAGAGGTAAAGGATCTATACTCTAGAAACTACAGAACACTCATGAACGAAATTGAAGAAGACAAAAAAGATGGAAAAACATTCCATGCTCATGGATCGGAAGAATAAACATTGTTAAAATGTCTATGCTACCCAGAGCAATCTATACCTTCGATGCCATCCCAATCAAAATTCCAATGACATTTTTCAAAGTGCTAGAACAAACAATCCTAAAATTTGTATGGAGTCAGGAAAGACCCCAAATTGCCAAGGAAAGGCTGAAAAGAAAAACAAAGCTGAGGGCATCACGTTGCCTGATTCCAAGCTATATTACAAAGCAGTGATCACCAAGACAGCATGGCACTGGCACAAAAGCAGACATACAGACCAATGGAATAGAATAGAGAGCACAGATATGGACCCTCAACTCTATGGTCAAATAATCTTCAACAAAGCAGGAAAAAATATGCAATGGAAAAAAGACAGTCTATTCAATAAATGGTGGGAAAATTGGACAGCTATATACAGAAGAATGAAACTCAACCATTCTCTAACACCATACACAAAGATAAAATGGATGAAAGACCTCAATGTGAGACAGGAATCCATCCAAATCCTAGAGGAGAACATAGGCAGTAACCTCTTTGACATCGCCCACAGCAACTTCTTTCAAGATACATCTCCAAAGGCTAGTGAAACAAAAGCAAAAATGAACTTTTGGGACTTCATCAAGATAAAAAGCTTCTGCACAGCAAAGGAAAGAGTCAACAAACAAAGAGGCAACCCATAGATTGGGAGAAGATATTTGCAAATGACCCTACAGATAAAGGGCTGGTATCCAAGATCTATAAAGAACTTCTCAAACTCAACACCCAAAAACCAAATAATTCAAGTCAAAAAATGGGCAGAAGACATGAACAGACATGTCTAAGAAGACATACAAATGGCTAACAGACACATGAAAAAATGTTCATCATCATTAGCCATCAGGGAAATTCAAATCAAAATCACACTGAGAAGATGTGGTATACATATACAATGGAATATTATGTAGCCATCAAAAGGAATGAAATCTTGCCATTTGCAATGACGTGGATGGAACTGGAGGGTATTATGCTGAGCAAAATAAGTCAGTCAGAGAAAGACATGTATCATATCTCACTGATATGAGGAATTCTTAATCTCAGGAAACAAACTGAGGGTTGCTGGAGTGGTTGGGGGGTGGGAGGGATGGGGTGGCTGGGTGATAGACATTGGGGAAGATATGTGCTATGGTGAGTGCTGTGAATTGTGTAAGACTGTTGAATTGCAGACCTGTACCTCTGAAACAAATAATATATTGTATGTTAAAAAAAGAAGAAGAAGGGTAAAATGAAGGGGGGGAAATAGGAGGGGGAGATGAACCCTGAGAAACTATGGACTCTGAGAAACAAACTGAGGGTTCTAGAGCGGAGGGGGGTGGGGGGATGGGTTAGCCTGGTGATGGGTATTAAAGAGGGCACGTATTGAATGGAGCACTGCGTGTTATACGCAAACAATGAATCATGGAACACTACATCAAAAACTAATGATGTATGGTGATTAACATAATAAAAATTTTTTTAAGAATCACATTGAGATACCACCTTACACCAGTTAGAATGGCAAAAATTAACAAGGCAAGAAACAACAAATGTTGGAGAGGTGGTGGAGAAAGGGGAACCCTCTTACACTATTCATGGGAATGCAAGTTGGTACAGCCACTTTGGAAAACAGTGTGGAGGTGCCTCAAAAATTTAAAAATAGAGCTACCCTATGACCCAGCAATTGCACTACTGAGTATTTACCCCAAAGACACAGATGTAGTGAAAAGAAGGGCCATAGGCACCCCAATGTTCATAGCAGTAATCTCCACAATAGCCAAACTGTGGAAAGACACAAGATGCCCTTCAACAGATGAATGGATAAAGAAGATGTGGTCCACATATACAATGGAATATTACTCAGCCATCAGAAAGGATGAATACCCAACTTTTACATCAACATGGATGGGACTGGAGATTATGCTAAGTGAAATAAGTCAAGCAGAGAAAGTCAATTATCATATGGTTTCACTTCTTTGTGGAACATAAAGAATACCATGGAGGACATTAGGAGAAGGAAGGGAAAAATGAAGGCGGGGGAAATTGGAGGGAGAGACGAACCATGAGAGACTATGGACTCTCAGAAACAAACTGAGGGTTTTAGAGGGGAGGGAGGTGGGGGGATGGGTTAGCCTGGTGATGGGTATTAGAGAGGGCACGTACTGAATGGAGCACTGGGTGTTATATGAAAACAATGAATCGTGGATCACTACATCAAAAACTAATGATGTATGGTGACTAACATAATAAAATTAAATTAAATTTAAAAAAAGAAAATAAAACTGAGGAAAAGTATGCATGTATGTAATGGGATCAAAATAAACACAAACACCTTAGAATCATATTAAAAGTATTATAGCCTCTGCATTATATATTATAAATCACTGTTCAGAGAAAATTTTAAAAACCTGAATAAAGTTATGCATCAAGTGGAGATTTTTAAGATGTGAATTTTGCAGTCATTACCATATAGATTGATTGTAATCTCAACAAAGATCTTACAAAGGTTTTGTGGAAATTGGCAAATTAATGCAAATATTAATATAAAAATACAAAGGGCCAAGAAGAGTCAAGACGATTTGAAAATGAAGTTAAAAAAAACCTGAAGAACTATGATTAAAAATATTTACAAATCTATGGTAGTTAAGACAACAAGGTAGTGCCAGAAAGTTGGAAAAATATACCCAATGACTGTACAGAAAGTTAAAAAGTTAACTTGCCCATACTTTTGATGTAGGGCCAGTGTAGCAGCCCAGAGCTTTGGGGAAGGAGTCATCTTTAAATAAATGATGCTGTGTCAGCTGCAGATCAGGAGGGAGAGAAGAGTAAAAGAACAGTGAGCCCTACGAGTAAAGTCCGTTCCAGGTGGAAGTCAGCCTAAGAGAGAAAGGTGAAGCGGTCTAACTTCTAGGAGGTGACGGGAGGATCTTTGTGACCCTGTATAAGCAAAGATCCTCAACCAGGACAGCAAGAGCTCTCACCTAAAGGAAACAAAGTAAAGAATGGATCCCCCCTCTAAAACTCAGAACCACTGAGAAAGGGAGGAAGGTAAGAGTAGGTCACACAGGGAAAAAACACCAAAACCAGGGAACCAGCAGGTGACTCATATACTCAACGTATACAGGCCTCTTGCAGGAAGGACAGCCTGCCTGAACAGCTTAAAAACGGAAGCTCAGACAACGCGGAGTTATCAAGACGTGGGTGCCAGAACAGCTCGAGTCAAAAAGATGGGAATTCCACACGGCAGAGAGAGGGGGGCGCACTGGGACGATCGTGCCCTGCAAGTGGGAATGGCTGGTGCAACCACTGTGGGAAACCGTCAGTGTCTTCCAAAGCTCTGCATGCTTGAATCACCCAAGAGTCCCCCTTCGTCCGGGAGAATATGTACATCAAAGGCCTGTGTTCACAGCAGCACTGTGCTGCAGAACCCATCAGCGGGACAAACCAAATCCCCCAGCACCGGCTGAAAAAAGCCATTAGCAGAGCTCTACCAGGGGCTAGGAGCAGCATGAGACATGGATGAATTAGTGCGTCCTGCAACAGAATGTTCGTTTCCCATTTCCTGTATCGTGTTCACTGCAAGAAGCCCAGTACACACCGTATGGGTCCAAGTTGTATACATTTCAAATATCGGCAAAACTTGGGGCACCTGGGTGGCTCAGTTGGTTAAGCGACTGCCTTCGGCTCAGGTCATGATCCTGGAGTCCTGGGATCGAGTCCCACATCGGGCTCCCTGCTCGGCAGGGAGTCTGCTTCTCCCTCTGACCCTCCTCCTTCTCATGCTCTCTGTCTCTCATTCTCTCTCTCACAAATAAATAAAATCTTAAAAAAAAAAAAATTAAAAAAAAAAAAATCGGCAAAACCAACCTTCACATTTAGAAGTCATGATGACAGTGCTTGCTCTTGTATGCTTAAGATGTATTCTCAATGTTTATATTTCTATTTCATTATAGAAGATGTTTATATTTTCAATATTATGGCAATGTTTTACTATTGATATATCAATGATATACAGTTCTAATCTAAAATTGGTAAATATAATAGATTAAATAAATTTTGTAATTTAATATTTATTCTAAAACCTATTAAACTTAGGAATAGGACTATATATTAATGAATAATTTTTAATTTAATAAACAACACTGCATACAATTTAGTTTTAATTAATATATGAGAGTAATAAAACATTAATATTCATTGTAATATTATTTTAGCTGCAGAATGGATGTCAGCAGCTTGGAAGAAAATTCTGGAACAAGAAGAACTCCAACACCAATATCCCTTTTTTTTTTTTTTTTACATGTAGGTTCCATGCCCAGCATGGATCCCACCATGGGGTCTGAACTCACAACCCTGAGATCAAGACCTAAACTAAGATCAAGAGTCAGACGCTCAACTGACTGAGCCACCCAGGCGCCCTACCAACACCAATATTCTGTGTGGCACACGGGCTGAGTAACACCGCACTTCAGAAGAACTGGAAGAACTGTTAAAAACGAACTCTTAAAACAATCTATTTTTCTTTTGTTTTCAAAAGGCATATGAGTGACAAACATGGAAATGTAGATCAAATAATTCCAAAAATACTATTTCAATAATGCAAAAAAAGTCTTAATAAAGAAAACCAAAGGAAATGAATTTATCCTAGACAACTATTCAAACAAATACTCAAAACAAACAGAATTAATTCTAAGGGTAAATCTTCCTTGCAGTATTATTTGTAAAATGGAAACTCTGAAGGCATCCAAGAGTTTGGCTGTAGTGGAATGATGGTGTTTTAGGATATTGTTGTATGTCCCTACACAGCAGTGACTTAAACACGGCACCAGAAATACAGGATAATGCAGAATGCTCCCATGTTATATGAAAGTGCGTATGTTCTACATAAAACTATTATATATCTGTGTGAATAAAAACAAATGAGGGAAGAACAGAAGTGTAGGAAGCTTTCGAAAGGACATCCGCCAAAACGCTGTTTCTAGGAGATAATACTGAAGTGACTTCTTTCTCTATTTTCCAAATTATTGGGGTTGTGCATCTTTTTTTTAAAGATTTTATTTATTTATTTGAAAGAGAGAGAGAGAGAGCACAAGCAGGGTGAGTGGCAGGCAGAGGGAGAGGGAGAAGCAGGCTTCCCGCTGAGCAGGGAGCCCGATGCGGGGCTCAATCCCAGGACCCCGGGATCATGACCTGAGCCGAAGGCAGATGCTTAACGACTGAGCCACCCAGGCGCTCCTCTGCATCTTTTTTTAAACAAAAAACTAATTTGGAACAAAAATTTACAGTGTAGAATAATGAGTATCTTGATTGTTTTGGAGACAAGATTGGCCTTCTGGGAAAGCAGTGAAGACAGGCTAACATCCCTGAGACGATAAAATGCAACTGGCTGACCGATGCTGATTTCCAAACATGATACGGATTCCTGGGAAAGAAGGGGCAGCTCACTCAGACTTCACAACAGCAAAGCATTTAAAAAAAAAAAAAAAAAGGATCTAAATGTTTTGTTCGGGCTCTATTTTCCTTAATATCAACACTGTGGTAGGAGCACCTGGGTAGCTAGTCGGTTAATAGTCTGCCTCTTGGTTTCAGCTCAGGTCATGATCTCAGGGTCATGAGATCGATTCCCACATTGGGCTCTGTGCTGATCGTTGAGTCTGCTTGAGATTCTCCCCCTCCCTCTGCCCCTCCCCTCATTCATGTTCTCTCTCTCTCTCTCTAAAATAAATAAATCTTAAAAAAAAACTATCAACACCATGGCTCAACCTTGACTTTTTCAATAGCCACCTGATGTCACTGGGCTACTTGATGTAGATGACAAATCATCAGAGAGCGTTTGCGCACCTTCGGTCTTTTTCCAGTAGACCTTCACCTGCAGTTGGTTGTCTTGATAGAAGGGGGCTCCGATTTCCAGGAGGCGCGCAGGCCGTCGTCGTTGGAAAGGGGGCTGCATGTGCATCGTGCTCTTTCTGGTTTTCCCAAGTTGCTCTTCTGCAACAAAGTACAACATTGTGATTTCCTGGTCAGAAAGAATGGGTAATCAGTACACGTTCACTGGGCGGGAAGGCTGCTCTGATTTAAAAAAGAGGTACGGCTGGTATTTTTCATTATATACGTATTTTTTGTAGCTGTGAAGAAAGTAAGTGAAATACTATGAAAATGCCACCTGGCCTGGGAACAATACAGAGAGCTTTTCATAGACGTACCAGCATTATACATCAACGCCCAGAGCAAGGCCCTAAATGTTCAATCGACTTTGTACATGAAATACTAAGAGTCAGCAAATGCAGAGCAATGATACGTTAGATTGGGCATGGAGTTGAAGGGTGCATTGATTCACTCATTCATGCTTTCCCATCAGTACTTAGTGACCACTTCCTAAGTGTCAGGCAGCGAGCCAGAGGCCGTACATACAAAGCTCGGGTGCCCGGGGCTCCTGCAATAGCACAGGACCGGTGTGCAGCTGATCCCACACACAGTGCAGAGTGCTCCTGAAGGCTCGCTCACAGGCCATAGTCAAGGAGAGGGCACGGGGAGGAGGGAAGGAGTTGTTTGCGTCTCACAAGCTGCTGGTGCCTATTCTTTGGAAAAGCCGCCAAAGAGTGTCTTGCAAACAAGAGTTATAAGAACGGGATGGGACGGTTGCAGTAGGAAAGGGGATGCTTTAGGAAAGACGAGACTGAGTGCATATGCATAGTCACTGCTATTTCTTTTCTTTTTTTTTTTAAGATTTTATTTATTTATTTGAGAGAGAGAATGAGAGACAGAGAGCATGAGAGGGAAGAGGGTCCGAGGGAGAAGCAGACTCCCCGCTGAGCAGGGAGCCCGATGCGGGACTCGATCCCGGGACTCCAGGATCACGACCTGAGCCGAAGGCAGTCGCTTAACCAACTGAGCCACCCAGGCGCCCTAGTCACTGCTATTTCTTAACATGATGTTCCCCCGTGGTCAGTGGAACACTGCATTCACCACGTACTTATTGCAAAGCAAGGACAGTGTAAACGTGATTCAGAACGATCCCAAGCCTCAGATGTCCCGTATGCAATGGCACTCAGAGGAAGTCTCCAATCAAACAGAACACCAGGAAACATTCTTCCGAATCAGGTAATTCAAACTTTGGTTTCCACCACCCTAGGCTGTTTCTTCTCTGGCGCTGTTTTGTGGCACGATCCGGCTCTGGTTTTAGTGTTCTTTCTATTTTGCTGTTTTAATGCAGCTGCATCTTTCCCATTTGTGCCTTTCTTAATCCCTACAATCTGTTGGGCTCCTTCGTCACTAGGTTTCAGACCCCATTAGCTCAGAATGCACCAGCCCACGCTCCTTGTCCGTGTCAGGTACAATACTGTGTCCTCCCAAAGTCCCCACCTGCCATCCTCAGAGATGATTTCCCACGACGTACGGAAACAAACCCTCCTCTGCATATCCATATTTTCCCAGCTTTCAATCACTCTTCCCCCCTTGCATCTGTTCCTCCAGCTGAACCTTGAACTCCGGGAGCAGCAGACCCTCTTCGAACCTCCCTGGATTTCCACTGTTCCACGCTTGTTTCTCCAGGGCACATTTCCGTCTGCTGCAGCAGGGCCCGTCCACCTAATGTTTTCTCCAGGTGTGTGTCCGGTGCTCTTTCGTGTGCTTGACGAGCTTCCACACCATTCTATTTCTATTCATACAGCTCTCCTATGTTCAACTAATTTGCTAGAGTGGCTCCCAATCAACTATTCAGTCGAGGGCTGGGGGGCGAATAGTTCTGGCTTCGGGGTCCACACGGTCTCACCCAAGTACGGAGCTCTCATGATGGCACGAAAGCAGCCACAGATGATCTGTAAACAAGGGAGTGTGGCCGTGGGCCAATACCATTTTATTTACAAAAACCGGCGGTGGGCCGGATGTGGCCTGTGGGCCATCGTTTGCAGACCCCCGAGGAAGTGACGTTAGCCTGCCCATATTAAACACAAAAACCGCGAGGTTCCAAAATACTAAGAACAGTGTCCAGTTTCACGCAATTCAAGCAGTAGTGAGGGTGAGCTGCAATCCCAGGGCCATCTCACGTCAAGCTCACGCTCCCCCATCACCACCCACCACCTCCTTTTAGAGAGCAAGGTGATTATCTACGTGGTTTAGTAATAAGGATCTCAGAACTTTCCACTGGCCTCAAATCTCTCCTTTACCCAACCCCTAGTTTTGGAAGTGGCATGGTTAGAACTTCCACAAGACTTTCCTGCTTTGTGATTCCCAGTAGCCTTGTGGAGAAGAACAGTTTGAGCTGCACAAATTGTCGACCGATAAGAACCTTTCCCGACAGGTCTGTGAGTTTCGTGGGCTTGGGAAGACAGGAGCACAGGGGAATGATGCCGGTGGGGGACAAGACTCCTGACCCGTGGTGAGGCAGGATTAGGAGGGGAAAACTGAGGACCACGGGAGGAAACCTGCATCGACCACCCACTGCTCCTCCCACCAGCACACGCCCTGAATCATCTACACGATTCAAAGGAAAGGGACACTTACGTGACTCAGGTTCTAATGTACAATGTTGTACTTTAAACAATTCAAATAAATGTTTGGATTCCCACGAACATTTATGAGATTCCAGTCTCCTGCACCCAAATCCAGTGTAGGTACTGGGGGTTTATCACACTACCGGCCGACCTCAAACACCAGTGGGGTGTCCTACAATTCAGCTCAGTTCTGACACCATCTACCCTAAGATGGCATCGGATCCCTACAGGCACCATCCATGTCGGGGGGGGGCATCCCCCTCTGACACTGTCTACACCATGTCCCTGCAGATGGTATCGGATCCCCTACGGACACCATCCACGTCAGGGGGACATCCCCTCTGATACCATCTACACCATGTCCCTGAAGATGGCATCAGATCCCTTACAGACACCATCCACGTCAGGGGGACATCCCCTCTGACACCGTCTACACCATGTCCCTGCAGACGGCATCAGATCCCCTACGGACACCATCCATGTCGGGGAGGAGTGTGTCCCCCTCTGACACCGTCTACACCATCTCCCTGCAGTGCACTGGATCTTCCAGGGTACGGGCTCAGTCCTGTAGGACTGCCCCCCACTTCAGAGACCAATCACAAATCCAGGTTGTCACCTGTGACTCTCACTACCTGCTATAAAGCGGAGGTTCCAACCACCAACTCCTTGGGTTCAGGTAATTTGCTAGAGTGGCTCACAGAACTCAGAAACATTTACTTCCTAAATTACCTATCGGTTTATGATAAACGGCTGTAAGTCAGGATGAGGCAGATGAAGAGATGCCCAGAGTCAGGTCCGGGAGAAGGGCCACAGAGCTTCCGCACCCTCCCAGGGGCACCGCTCTCCCCCAGACCTCCGTGTTCACCGCCCCGTTCAGCCTCCTGTCTGTTTGCGTGTTTATGGAGTCTCTGTGCCAGAGATGAAGACCGAATACATGCTGCTGATTGTAAATCACAGCATCCCAGCTACTTTCTGAGAGGCGCTGGGTCATCCCCCAGGGAGAGCCAGTGTGCCCAGCAGCACGGAGAGCTCAGAGCACACAGAAGCTGGGCCAGGACACAGAACCCACAGGCCTCTCGGGCAAAACTCATCCCTTTCCTGATCGCCGGGGACGTCAAGAATCCTGCTGGTCACACCTAAAGTATTTGTTAACTCGCTAACTAAGGATCGAAGATCTTCACAAGCCCATTTATGCTTCTTTTTTTTTTTTTTAAGATTTTATTTATTTATTTGACAGAGAGAGACACAGCGAGAGAGGGAACACAAGCAGGGGGAGTGGGAGAGGGAGAAGCAGGCTTCCCGCTGAGCAGGGAGCCCGATGCGGGGCTCGATCCCAGGACTCTGGGACCATGACCTGAGCCGAAGGCAGACGCTTAACGACTGAGCCACCCAGGCGCCCCCCCATTTATGCTTCTAATCCCTTTAATAATCTGCGACTTTGAGAATTTGCCATGGATAAGCAAAAGTTTAGATACTATGTTTAACCTCTATGTGAATTTTATCTTCCTACTTTGTTATGTCCTACACATGCTTTTATTTTTCACTACATATAGGCAAGGACGTAGTTTTCTGTATCTCAAGATGGAAATGCCATTGCTTTATTGAAATGCATCCACACTAGCGTTGCCGAGTCACCCCACACGGGAAGAACAGGGAGACGCGGGCCTCTGTCCTAGGAGCATGGCCCTGACTCTAAGGGGGAGTCCTGCACTGTCAGTAATAATCCAAAACGCAATAAAATCATTTCTACGTGTTGTGAAAAGATACGAGGTATGACTGATACTCTTTAATAGCCCCAAAGGCAAGAGAACTGAATGAGTACACTATTTTTTCAAATGTCAAAATTCTGAATAATTTTACAGATCAAGAGATTCAGCATATTTCCTCCTCTCTGCTCCATTTTTAAGAGCTAGAAGAATCCCCCAGTTGCCTGATGCAACTATAAAACCTTTGCAATCTGTCAACCCTGGAAATGATCCTCCTGCCTCCAAAAAAGCAAGCTGCATTTCCATTCAAGAGTGTTACATCTTTCTTCCTTCGAGGGGCTCTTTTATAACACAGCATGAACACTCAGCTTTTGCTTATGTAGGGATTTGTGTCATTGAAACACTGAGTAGCCTGCAGACCTGGGAAAACGTATTTCAAAAAGTAATTTATATGCTGGCATTTACTACCCTCTTTCATATAAAATGTAATTTCCCTGGCTTATACTATAAAGTTGAAGTTATTCTTTACTTCTTGTTAGTCCATGATGAAATACACAGTGTTCTTGTAAAAGTCATATATTAGGGGTGCCTGGGTGGCTCAGTCGATTAAGCGTCCGCCTTCGACTCAGGTTATGATCCCAGGGTCATGATCCCAGGGTTCTGGGATCGAGCCCCGCATCAGGCTCCCTGCTCAGTGGGGAACCTGCTTCTCCCTCTCCCTCTGCAGCTCCCTCTGCTTATTCTCTCATTCCCTCTCTCACTCTATGTCAAATAAATAAATAAAATCTTTTTTAAAAAGTCATATACTAGCCCTCATGAGATTGCACATCAACTCCAGTATATGAAATCCTGACAAATATTCACCTACGTCCTGCATAATCCTTCGTAAAGCCCTTCTCTTCCACAGGACACCCTGAGACTAAACAATACGCGTATGACAGGTACTTTGCACTGTTCATTTTTTACTTTTCCTCTACCACCTTTCTGAAGCCACATGAGAGGCATCAGCTAATTCTGAGAATAAAGTGGCCTTTGAAGGGTTAACTGTTGTAACTCCTTATCGATCAGGTAAAACATTATCTAATTTTAAAAGATGATTAGAAAGTGACATTAGCACTCAGAATCAACCTGTCCAATGGAAAGCTGACTGCAGTTGCAGGTAAGAGAGGGCTTCCTGACTGAGGCTGTTCCACAAATCCTTCCAGAACAATACCTGTGCATGGTGTGTATACACGTGGAGCGCAACAACGAAAGATAATCCGTGTTCCGTGACCTAGATGAGGTTTTGGTTTGGTGGATGTTCTTCGCCAAGTCGGAAAGCGGTGGGCCTCCACCCCACATGGTGCAGTCTGCCATATGCAAAGGGAAGGATGTTTCTGCCTTGCAGTACAGAGGACAGGGGAAGAGAGACATGATGTGTTCATATTTATGGGGAACCGAGTGCCTTACCGAGAGGGAGGAAGCTGAACTCTATTGTGCAATATGGCTTAAGGTGTGAGAGAGACAGGTTTACAATCATCCTGGAGAGGGTGGGAGACGAAGCTAGTCCACGAGGGTCTCACTGACCCGATGGGCCAGGAAGAGTGAGAAAGCCCGAGATGTGCAACTGCAGAGGCCCAGAGTCCCCTCGCAGCTCGGTCCGGGCGCGACCATGACGGGGCGCTCCACGGTGAGCCCTCTACAAGGGCACGGCTGAGCTCGGATTCTTTTCCTCCTTGTTCTCGGTTGTGGGAATGCACACAAATTATGGGAGTCTGCAATCCCACACCAGTTTCTAATGGGGAAGGAATGCTGTTTACCGGAAAAACCAGGACACTAAAAGGCAAACCTACTTTACAGGACAGACGAAATCCCCACTAGCAGGAACAAAAGGTCTGAAGGACTTGGGTCTGAGGAGGAAGCTGGGGAGGGACGAAGGGGAAAGGAGTGAAGGACGAACTTTGGGGAGAAGATGAAGAGGTGACACTCTCAGAACTCAGAAGAGGGAGAGATCTGTTACATGGTGAATATTTTCTAAAGCACGTGTTGGCTGCCATCTACAAAATGGATAGTTAAGAAAGACTGGAGACAAATATTAATTAGGGAAGTATTTTAATTCTAAGAAAGAGGTGGGAATGGCCTGAACATGGCAAAGAATTTGACAGATCCCACATAGAATTTGGCATTAGAGACAGAAGGACTTTTTAAAGAATTGCATTTCTCGAGAAAAAGGAAAGAGAATCCCAAAGATGGCCTCTCGGGCTCCGGTGTGAACAGAGGGGTGAAGGGTGGAGCTGTGTGCTGCAGGAGAGCCTGGGAGAGCCTCCCACTCCCCCTTCCTTTCTTCTCCCCCAGCACTGACTTCTCTGCACACTCGGGGCTCTTTCCGGTCTCTGCGCTTGCACACACTCCACACTCGTGTGGGCTGATGCCCATGCCTCCTGGGCCCGCGGGGGCCCTCCCAGCTCTTCAGGGCTCTCCTTTTCCACTGCCACGTGTCTTCTGCTTCCACGGTTCCTCACGGCTCCGTGTGCAATGGGCTGATGCTCATGTGGTCTTGTGTACATGCTTATCTTCCAAACTCAACATTAGGCAGCGATCAGAATGCATCTAGTGCTGCAATAACGTGTGTGCACATGTGTGCGTGCATGCGTATGCATGTACCTGTGTGTATGCGTGTGTGCGTGCATGTGTATATGTGCGTGCATGTGTGCGTGTGCATGTGTATATGTGCATGCATGTGTGCATGTGCATGTGTGGATGCGTGTGTGCGTGTGTATATGTGTGTGCATGGTCGTGTGTGTGCGTGCATGTGTATATGTGTGTGCATGTGTGCGTGTGCATGTGTGTGTGGATGTGTGTGTATATGTGTATGCATGTGTGCGTGTGTATTGTGTATGCATGTGTGCATGGGCGTGTGTGTGCGCGCATGTGTATATGTGTGTGTGCGCGTGTTTGCACGTGTATATGTGTATGCATGTGTGCATGTGTGTACGTGTGTGCATGTGTCCATGTGCATGTGTATATGTGTGTCCATGTGTGTGTATATGTGTTTGCGTGTGTGCATGTGTATCTGTGTGTGCATGTGTGCGCATGTGTATAAGTGTGTACATGCATATGTGTGTCCACGTGTGTATATGTGTATGCATGTGTCTGTGCATGTGTATATGTGTGTGCAAGTGTATATGTGTGTGCATGTGTATATGTGTTTGCGTGTGTCTGTATATGCGTGTGTGCGCATGTGTACGTGTGTGCAAGTGTGTGCGCATGTGTATATGTGTGTGCATTGTGTGTATATGTGTATGCATGTGTGCATGTGCGTGTATGTGTGTGCATGCGTGTGTATGTGTGCATGTGTGTGCACGTGTGTGCACGTGTATGTGTGTGCATATGTGTATGCATGTGTGCACATGTGCATGTGTGTGCGTGTGTGCATGTGTGTGCATGTGTGCATATGTGTATGCGTGTGTGTGCATGTGTATATGTGCGTGTGCATGGGTGTACATGTGTGTATATGTGTATGTATGCATGTGTGCATGTGTATATGTGTATGTGTGTGTGCATGTGTGTATATGTGTATGTGTGTGTGCATGTGTGTGTATATGTATGCCTGTGTGCTTGCGTCTGCATGTGTATGTGTGTGTATATGTGTTTGCATGTGTGCGTGTGTATATGTATATGCATTGTGCATGTGTGCATGTATGTATCCATGTGTGCTTGTGTGTGCATGTGTGTGCGCATGTGTGTGCGTGTGTGTATGTGTATCCATGTGTGCTTGTGTGTGCGTATATGTGTGTGCGTGTGCATGTGTGCGTGTGTGCGTGCACATGCACAGACAAGCACACATACACAAACACATGGCCCATGTATACCAGATCGTGTATACTTGGTCCATGCAGTATACACACTCTACAGTGCACCTGTGTTTCTCATATAAGAGAGTCTCACACGGTAAGTATCCCCATCATTAGACACAGCAATGTCATAATCCATAGCCCTACATTCCAGGTGGAGGATGGATGGATGGATGACAGGATTGGAAAATCAGTATAGGTTGCTAAACACATAGAAAAGTTTCCGTAAGAAGTTTTAGGTAAAAGTTGTGTTATACCCAGACTCCTACAAAGATATAGACTGTTTCAAATACATTTAATCTCCAAAGAGATGGTTTCTCAAGCAGGTAGGAAGCTCTGTTTCTAGAACTTTTTTGAAAGCGTCATTTCAAACAGACCTGCTCGTTCTGATCCGATGTTTCGCAGGTGGTAGAAGATAATTACAAGCAATGACCGCATCTAATTCTGCATAGCGAGGCTCACCTCTCCGAAATTCAGACAGGGTTTTAGCCCATCCTTCTGCCCTCTGCACCAGACCCATGATGAAAGGCAGACACCACGGGGCTCTACTCATAGGGAATCAACATCACACGCCCCTTTCATCTGCCCCGTTCCCAGAAACCTTGCCAGGCGCTTCTCCACTGCGGCTCTGACCTGTCCCCTCTTGTGAACAAAGCCAGAAATAGGAAAGTAACTTATTTTCTGGCTCAGATAGGAGTGCCATGTAAGACTCTCCTTCTGCTTTGCACAGTTTGTCGCAAACATGCCGGAAACTAGGAAAATCAATATGGGAATAACTTACTAACTGGAATATGAAGGGATGGTGAGCGCTGGGGAATACCCGTGAAAATGGGTGTGTCTCCTGTCACGTTTTTAGGGGACCTAAGTTTTCTTGTTAAATTTCCATTGTGACACCAAAATATTGCATATTCAGTGGACAAAAATCAAAAGAGAAACTTCAAAGGGGAAAGTGTCAGACGCATGGTCGTTCTAGAGGTCATCTAGCTCGGCATTGTAGGTTTACCGCCCGCCAAGATTTACCGGGTCACGATTCCAGGTGAGACCCCCCCCACCCCGGGCAAGTCCTGGCTTTCGTGCCCACCCGACAACAAGCACAAGGCACTTACTGCGGCTGGTGGCATGCACGGGCGTGAAGTGCAGGGAGGCCTTGGCCCCCTTCAGGCGCGTCTGCCCCCAGTATGCGATGGCCTGCAGCTCCACGGTGTAGCCGTAGTCCGGCTGGAGTCTGTCCAGGAGCACGGAATTCTGGGACTGCAGAGGAAGACAAGATGCGCCAAGCCGGTTACAAGCCTGCCCTGCCCGTCCTCTTCATCCCGAAGCCAGATGGTCCTCGGGAAGCACACATCCACCTCTCCCCGGCGTATGCCTTCATTCTCTAAGGTCACACAGTTCTCCTCATCTTGAGCATCTGAAAATGCAGTTTTACTCTGCGTCCAGATAAATTTTACAGAATGGCCAAACATATTCTTTGGAAACGGTTCCTTATCCTAATTACTGGATCCTCTCCGATACTATAGAAATGAGTAATTCTGTCGCCTCCCATCCTAGACACCACTTCACGGAGAAAAGAGACGGGTCTGTCATAACCTGACAGAAGCTCATGTTGGCACATACCTGGAAAAATTATGAATTGACGTTCACTATTTCTTTAATATTTCTTTTAAATCTTCTCTGAGTGACTTTCAATCAAAAGTAGTAGGGGGGTGCCTGGGTGGCTCAGTCATTAGGCGTCTGCCTTCGGCTCGGGTCATGATCCCAGAGTCCTGGGATCGAGCCCCGCATCGGGCTCCCTGCTCGGCGGGAAGCCTGCTTCTCCCTCTCCCACTCTCCCTGCTTGTGTTCCCTCTCTCGTTGTGTCTCTCTCTGTCAAATAAATAAAATCTTAAAAAAGAAAAAAAAAAGTAGTAGGAAAAATCATCCTATAAAAAATGCTTCGAGATTTTTTTGTCATCATTATTGTTAATACCAAGCACTCATCCAAGCATGTGTGTGTGACCTGCAGCATTAAGTGAAGCTGGAGGCCAGACAGGAATTCTACTAAACTCTGAGATCCAGTGACACATCGGAGCAAACCAGGTGTCTGATCGAAGCTCTGAGATAGGAGCCCACGTCTGATAACTCTGAGTCGGGTGCTTTTTCAAGGGTTACAGGAAAACAGGATAGGAAACGCCCTTGCAAGACCTTGTAATGAAGAAAAATCAGGTCGTGCATCTTACCATGCAAACATTTGTCAAACTACCATGCGCGTGATGGGATTCAGAGCTCCCTGACTATAGGCTTGCCAAGAAACAGTCTAGGTGGTGGTACTGACATTTGCGAAGGACAGAAAGTGCACACCGCTAACACAACTCCAAACGGCAGGCCACCGGCCGCACGCACTTCCCAGTGGGGAGTATTTCCAGTTTCCTGCATGCAGTGTCCTTGCTGCAGGAAGAGTATCGTCTGGAATCATCAAGCACTGAGTCACATAAGTAACTCCTGCGTTTAAGTTCCACAGTCACCTGGTCGCATTCGGATCATAACTTCAGGTCTCATCCGATCTCTTTTCAGCAAGAGAGCAGGCTTTTCATGGGCATGTCAGAAGCGTGAGCGTAACACTCACTGTGAATTATAGATGGCTTCGCTTTACGATTTGGGCGTTTGAGGGGTGAATGATCAGATCTCGGCCATCGTCATCTGTTTGACTCTGGAAGGCTGATGGCCAAGCCGCAAGTCTGAGGGTCAGACGCCAGGCCGTGGCTACCTCTCTGCGGGGAGGCAGGGCCCATGCTCTGCCCTGGTACCACCACAGAGAAACCCTCTCGGCGCCTCGTGGAGGGCCGTCTACCTCTCTGATAGTGTGTCTGCATGAACTACCAATTCTCACTTTCTTCTGGGGGTTTCCTGTCGGATGGCTTATCACTCTCCCCAAACTGTTATCTCCTGAGGAAAAGAAAATGCACTTTTGAAAGAGCATCCCCTTGAAAAATCCCCCTCTCTTCTTATTTACCAAGGATATCAGAATGGTATCTTAGTGAATGGGAACCTATTGATCCCCAAAAAGGACATTTCATAATTTCTCATGTTCTTTTGGATTTCTCCAGTTTCCAATCCTCATCTCAGTTGCTCAGATTTTAACATTGAGAATTTAGGGGTCCACAGGACCTATAGCTTGCCTACAGTGGATCCAAGAACGTAAGCCACTCCTAAGATAGTGACCTACAGTTTTGGCTCACCTGGCCTATTAATGGCTTCAAGAAAATCTGCAGTTCAGGTTTTATTTATCTCACTGATATAGAATAGAAATAAACTGCGAAGTTGCCTAGTAACCCGTGATGCTGTTTGCTGACGGATGACATCCGTGTGTGTGTATGCACGTGTATTGTGTGTGTGTGTGTGTGTGCATGTGCGTGCAGACCCCATATCCACAGCACAGGTCACATTTTGCTTCCAACCCCTATGATCCCACAACCTGAGCTCCTTTAAATCTTCCTATGACATAACCAGGCGCTGCCAATTATCGCTTATTGTGAAGTCCGTGAAAATAGAGAATGGGACTGTCGGAAAGTTTTTTTTTTTTTTCCTAAAGATTTTATTTATTTATTTGAGAGAGAGAGTGAGAGAGAGAGAGAGCACAAGAGGGGGGAGCGGGAGAGGGAGAAGCAGGCTCCCCGCCGAGCAGGGAGCCCGATGCGGGACTCGATCCAGGGACTCCAGGATCATGACCTGAGCCGAAGGCAGTCGCTTAACCAACTGAGCCACCCAGGCGCCCGGAAAGTTTCTTAAAAATAAAACCAAAATAGGCATCAGCTAAATATCAAGGATACGGACTTTTGGGCACATGTTTTAGAACGCTAAATGGCACAGAAATCGGAATCTTCACTGCCAAAAAAAAAAAAAAAGTCTTGTTATCCTTTTTAAAAAATACTTTCAAACATGTATTTTTTATGGAATTCAGCCTTATAAATTAGGGGGAAGTTGTTTATGTAAGTTTTCTAACAATAAAGGAAACCGAGGAACTCCTTTCTCTGCACCAAGAATTTCATACAATGCCAAATGTTCACTCTCATAGAAATCTCATTTCAGAAAATGGTTCAGTGGAGACTTTATTTCTTGGCATCTGGAAAATAAACCATTCCAAGCTCTTTTAATCAATGCGAACAATATATTGTGAAACATGCATTTTCCAAGCTGATTAGCTTACGAGGAAAATCCCCTGCGACAGGAAAGACACGGACGTTTGCTCGTCGATTTATAAGGATCTCAAACAAAACCAAAGAAGATGTAAATGTAAGAGACATTTTGAGTTCTATAATTTTCTATGACTGGACAGTCAAGACAAAATGATTTCTATTCCTCTCCTGGAGTTGTGGCTGCTATTTGGATAGGAGTAGGTCAATGGGCTACATTCAGCTATTTTCACCTAAAATGCCAAAGGCAAAACTTCTGGAATGGCCCTCTGTCCTCTGCACTTCCTCAGCCCAAAAAGAGGGATGGGAAGCTTTCTTTCACCCACTCCTTCTCTGAGCTCAGCAGAGGCCACCCTCCGGGCTGTCGCCTTGCGTTCAATACACCATGCAAGAAGACGCCACTCTTCCCTCTCGCGCCCACTTACCCCATCCGTGGTCTTTCTCCGCTTCTTTTTTGTGGGGACAAGGGATTTGCTGCTGACCGTCCAGGTCCAAAACACCTTGTAGTGGTGCACGGGGATGTCGGGTTCCTCGGGGAGATCCCAAACCACAGCCACGGTCACGGTGTTGTCACTGTTTATGGTGGAATTTGCAAGCCGGAGGTTGGCCGGCGCGGGCGGTGCAGATGGATCTGAAATCCAGGAGAAAGACAAACCACATACTCTAGTACCAAGGTGACAACAAAACCCATACCCTTGTATGGCTAATGACTACATGGTCAACACGTGAGCGCTGCCCTTTACGTGTAGAAAAGCTGAAAACAAATACAACCCCCTCTGTAAGCCTCAAATGAAAATACGGACTACAAAACATACATTGTTTGGGCCATATTTGTAATCCAGAAGGCTCCTGGTAGGCATTTACATAACCACTATAACCCAGCTAAATTTTCACTGTACAGAAATGGGTAAGTTTGTATAAAGCATGGTAAAATTTGGGGCACCTGGGTGGCTCAGTCAGTTAAGCGTCGGACTCTCGGTTTTGGCTCAGGTCATGGTCCCACAGTCATGAGATCCAGCCCATGCCGGGCTCTGCGCTCAGCACAGAGTCTGCCTGGGATTCTTTCTCCCTGTCCCTGTCCCTCTGCCCCTCCCCGCTTGCACGCTCTCAAATAAATAAAATCTTTAAAAAAAAAAAAAGAAAACATGGTAAAATTCCATTTAGGCTGGTTGACATTAAATAGGTCAGCAAAGGAGACCTGCGCTTGAAAACTCTGGAAAGAAAAAGATAGAAATCCAGCTCTCACAAGTAATCGCTTCCATCTTGGTGGCCCTGTAGCTTTTGATCCTTGCTTCAGCAAGAGCAACAAGGGAGATCAGCAAAAATAAAGCATTTTTTCTTAATCTGCATTACAAATCGGATGACATACGGATAACATCCATTTTCATAATTTCACCATTTCTTGCTTGTCACATGAACCAAACCCTTCTCAGCTGTCAAGAGACAGACTAGGCTCTGGAATTATTACCCTACAAATCTCCATTTTAAATATATCTAACAAAGATGACTACATATGCACAAGTGAGACGGGCTTTCCTTCATTCTCTGCCATGAAGTGAGCAAGTGTAGATGCCGCTCACCACAAATTATTTACAGATGGTTTTGTTTGAAGATGTCTTCCCAGAAAAATGCTGTCAAGAATTCGAATTATAATACCATCTGCATCAGAAGTGCAAAGAAGTTGTATCTAACTTGACATAAATGAAGAAGACCGAGGGAAAAATACCCGTGTCTTTACTGTCAGGACCGTTTGTGATTTGGGAATGATGAAAACATGAATTATTTTAAAAAATATCTTGCTTTTTTTCTCTGAGATATATAGGGAAGGGCTGGAGGTTTGCTTGGCTGCTTAGTTTCTAAAAACGAGAACATTTCGTAGTTGCTTTTTCAGGTAAGCGCCTAATCCAGAGCACGTTTCGTGATACTGTCGATCGGGCGGTTCTGCAACAGTCAACTTCAGGAACCTTCTGGGAGCGCCCAAGACATACACTGGGATGCACTGATGGGGTGAGTCCCAGTGGGGCCCCTGTATGCGTATGTTTTATGTATTTACATAAATATGTATCTGTAGGTTTTATGTAAGCTATTTTCCATGTAAAATGCACACATAATTCTCAAGTAGATGATCTCTGTGCAGGCTACAGCTTGGAAAGGATTGCACCCGATGGCCAGAAACAGGAGGTGCGTACATGACTCAGTTGTGCATAAGCTGGAAGACGCTGGTTTCCCTTAGCCTGGGCAGGGGAAGCACCGGGTTCCTTGTGGTGCTGGCTCAGCAGAGCCACCGAGAAGCCCCACTCCCATCATCCACACGGAGTGACACCGCTCATCAGCACCTTCTCTTTGAGTCATAGTCTCCACTTGACACCATTCTGCTGAATTTCCCTTCGGTCCCGCAGGACATGGATTCTCTTCTCACGCTCCGCAACCCCG
Source organism: Mirounga leonina (assembly GCF_011800145.1). Classification (NCBI taxonomy): domain Eukaryota; kingdom Metazoa; phylum Chordata; class Mammalia; order Carnivora; family Phocidae; genus Mirounga; species Mirounga leonina. Next base: position 5,531,199 of record NW_023270649.1, read on the forward strand.
CCCCCCGGTCTGTCCACATGCCACCATCTCTAAACAGGACAGCACCCAGGCCCTGAACTCGGGGACCTCCCTCTTCTCTCTTGTGCACTCGCACTTTCTAGGGATCTGGTTTGTCCCCATGCCACCATCTCTAAACAGG
>NW_023270649.1:5536337-5567313 GCF_011800145.1 Mirounga leonina
AGCCCCTGAACTCGGGGACCTCCCTCTTCTCTCTCGTGCACTCGCACTTTCTAGGGATCTGGTTTGTCCCCAACCACCATCTCTCAACAGGACAGCACCCAGCCCCTGAACTCGGGGACCTCCCTCTTCTCTCTCGTGCACTTGCACTTTCTAGGGATCTGGTCCAGTCCCAGCTTTACCTAAAGCCTTTGTGCTGCTGACTCTCAGATGTTATGTCTCCAAGAGAGATTTTGCCCCAAACGGAGAGTCCAATATTCGATGGTTCTCCTGTCCGCTCCACGTGGAGGTCTCAGAGCCAACTCGAAAATAACGTGTCCAACACTCAAATCATCATCGTTGTCAGCCCACCACACGGGCCACCATTTCAGTAAATGGAAACCCCTTCCTTCCGCCTAACCAGGCTGAAAACCCTGAGGTCACACACTTCTTGTGCTCTCACGTCCCTTCAGCAACACCTGGTAGCACTGACTTCAAAATACATCCAGAGTGGACGGCCTGCACCAAGGCACCACCGTCTTTCCCCCGTTACTGCAGAGACCTCCTATCAACACTCGCTCGTGCTGAGACCACCTCCCCGTAGCTTTCCTCACCACAACACTCGGGTGGTTCTTTACCGCACAGACATCTCATTGCTACTGTGCTGCAGGCTTCCCGGCTCAGTTAGAGGCAAAGTGTTGCAGTCTCCCAAACATCCTGGCCTCACATTCGCTCCCAAATCCTTCCCCAGCCCCACCAGACCCCTCTGCTCTAGCCACGTGGCTCCCATGCGATTTCTCAGAGAGGACAACCATGAGGCTGAGGCTTTCCCCCAGGCTTTGCCTATATGCCTTCCCCCACGTCTCCCCACGGCGGGCTCCTCACCCACTGCGGGTCTACCAGAAGCCGCCCTGTCCAACAGAGCTAGCTGCTCTTTCCTCCCGCCACTGAGAAAGCTTTCACCGTGACCTCCTCCTGCTTTCTTGTTTTCCCACAGCCCATATTACCAACTGACTTATTATGCACTTTATTTGCTGTCTGCCTCCACACAGGATCATGAAAGCCCCATGAGGGGAGGATCTTTTTTATCTGTTTTGTTCTCTTCTGTATTCCCGGCATTGAGAAGAGGGCCTAGCAGGTAGTAGGCACTTGGGAAATTGTCGCTAAATGAGTAGATGAATGGATAACAAACACATTTCCTAACTGTTGGCTTTAATTTGTAAGGTGGTATTTCAGTGCCAGTTTTAAACCCCGTCAACCAGAATGGGTGAATCCTAACAAGACCGTAAAGTGAACTACAAAATCAAAGGGGAGGCTCTTTCTGGCTTGAAATAAGAGACTCCGAGCAATCCCCCTTCCTCTGTGGTAGGACTCCAACAGTTACCTACAAAAAGGAGCTACAGACTTTTCCGAGAGGGAAACTAGTTTGCATGCTAATCATCACTTCAAGGCAAGGAAAACAATCTCAATATGTAAAGATGATCGAGGCAGTACATGTCTTCAGTGATGCACCTGAATGTCTGTATGCTGAAAATAAGTAGTTACGTGAATTCTCCACTTATTCTAGGTGCACAGGAAGAGCTCAAAATCATCTCCTCTTCTCAAGAAATCCAAGTGTAATATTGGGTATTTCACCCGTGTCCTCATCTACTCCATTCACTACATACTTACTTACTGCCCTGGAAAACTTGATCACACCTTGGATGTGATCATAATGACCCAGAATAACGTCATCTCGTTGATGAAACATGAAACATCCAACAACATAATTCCTGACAATGACCTATGAGGAAATCATGCTTTCCAATATGTGAATTTGTATTTGCTTGACATTATCTGAAACGTAAAGCCCTTTCCGACAATTTACACTATCAAGATGGTAGACTTCCATTAGCAAGATGAGACACCCCTAAAATAATCACAGTTCGATTATGAAGCAAAAGGCAGTTGCACAGATTGTCTGGTTACTGCCCTGATTCTCCTCTGTAAACCAAATATTCATTTGTCCATTTATTTGCCATAGATGTCAGGTGAGAGGCAGCCCATCCCATTTCTCTAACCTGAAGGATTTCATTTGCAGTCCGAAAATTCCCATAGTCAAGCCATTCCCTGCCTTGTGTGATGGCTCCCTACATTAGGAAGGAAAATATATTCCCTTTGCTGAATCACAGAAGCTTTCCTTTCGGTTGGCACGATGTCTTAATTGCATTCAAATTTTGAAATGTCTACTTGGAAGTCTGCATGTGAAAAAAATATACATATAAAGACTCTACATTTTAATAAAGCCCTAAGGGATTCTGCAATTTATTTACTTGGCACATTTTTTTAGAAACTGGTGAAGGTCTTCAGGTTACAGAGGGAAAGTGACTTGTCCGAGGTCATTCAAGTAATGGGTGGCAGTAGAGTCAGGAGACTGAAAAGGAGGGCAGAAAGAGGAAGTTGAGGCTCTAAAATACAGACCTACACAGACCACACCTCTACCTGTGTTATACGTCACCATCGTGACCATGGGCCGCTGTGCCTGCAGAAAGAAACTACAGAAAGCCCTTTCGTGGGCAAAGTGTCCGTCGTAATAGTCTAGTGCAGGGACTGACAAACTCTTTTGGTCAGGGGGCTGAATAAACTTAACTTCAGGATCTGCAGACCACACGGTCTCTGTGGCAACTGCCTAACTTTGCTACTGTAGCTCAAAAGCAGCCATGGAAACGATGTCAACAAATGAGCCGTGTGCCGATAAAACTTTATCTGTAAAAGCAAGCAGCAAGGCAGATTTGGACCGCAGGCCACAGACTGCCAATCCCTGAGCTAGTCTTTCAAAAGCAGTGATGGCATTAGCTCTTGAAACTTGACATGAGCACCAGCTCCAATGTTATAAACGTATGGCTGCATTTTGTTGAGTAAATGTTGGACTTTGGTTCCCATTTTGCAGGTGAGGAAATTGAACGTGGGAGATTTATGTTCTAGAGCGTAGAGTGGGGGGTGGGGGTCAGAGTCATCACAAGAGCAATGCTCTCCAAGCCCTCCCTCTGCAGCTTAAGTCCGAGCACTTCTCCCCCACCTCGATTTCCCTTCCGCTGCTTTGCACTCCCTCTGTGGGATCTCCCCAATTATCTGCAGAAACACATCTCAGGAAGCAGAAGGGAAGCATGCTTCCAAAGATAACTGACCTAGGAAGGCTGTGCTAGCTTTTTTCTGCTTATCTACAATTTCCAGCGCAAGCTGTATCCATCATTTAGCATGAACGTCCAGTGTCAGAGTTGGACAAGAATAGTTCCCTTTACTAACGATCGTATGTGGTGTTTCCAGCCACGGAAGACGGAACATCTGGGTTTCCTCTCGGGAGGTGAAGGTTTCATTCTTTCTTTAAGTTTTGGTGGACAATGCCACAAGCGAACGGTAGTATGCAAACAGCAAGAAAGAGATGATAAGTAAATAACCACATACATACACACAAATATATTCAGACATGTGCACAGAGAGGAACAACATATGTTCTAAGAAAATGAATGTTAATTTTATTACTTCCTTGATTTCCTCATATGGTATCCAGAGATCAAACCTCCCACTGAAACGCATTACAGGAATCTCTCTCTCTCAAGGTACGTCATCGTGACCGAGTGGAGTTACATTTTTAAAGCAATGGTAGGACTACTCACACGTTCTGCAACCGAATTAGAAGGCTGGTTCTAAAATTTAGCTTTTCTTTTCCCATCCAGACTCAGCAGTTGGGACCATTTTCCTTCCCTCGTTAAAAAAAACAGGAATCACCCTGCAGTATCTAGACACACAACTCGCAAGCCTTCGGAAAGCTGCAGAAGCTACACTGCAGGCGGGTTTCCAACTACTCAATGGTTTCAAGACACAGCCACCCGGGAGTCTCGCCCAGTGCAAAGGGCGCTCGCGGAGGAGCTGTGCAGAGGCGTAAGGAGTCTCGAGGGTCCGCACGGAGCATCAGGGAGCGTCATGACCCCCAGGGCTGCCTGTTCTCGGCTCACCAACACTCTGTTACGTATGCACGGAATAACAGCCAGCGCGCTACCTCTGCGCTCCGAAAACAATGCGTTCTGCGCTTTTCCTTGGTAATGTATCCTGTACGTGTGGGAAAGCAGAGAAGGAAGGTGGAGGAGAAACCTTGAATTTGGAGGGAAGTATCATAACTCAAAGATGGTGGATGTATTAGCTGAATGACAACAGAAGGTGGATTTTAACGTTTTTCCTTCTACGTTTCCCTTTAACATTTGCTGTTTCAGAATGCTAAATGGATACTGACTAATCCCAAACATCCAAACAAATGTTGGCCTGCTTTTGGCAACATGCAAAAAAAAACAAACAAAAAAAAAACAAAAAAAACACCACACAAAAATCATATTTTGTTTTGCACCACCTAGAAAATTGGAAGTCTTCCCTCTGTCACTACCCATGTTGACACCCAGAAGTCATGCCGAAAGGCAGATGCACTCTTTCCCAAATTCGGCAGTCTCGTAAAGAGTATTTTGGTGCAGGTACGAGGACTTAGCAATATATATTTCCAAAGCTGCGCACGCAACACATACACATTTTTTGCTGATAATCATCGACATGATCAAGGAAAGGTGAAACACCGATCTGCTGAAAAAGAGAAGCAAATGTGCATCGGAAGCCAAAAAGTACGTTTTGTGTAGGTACGACTGTCCCTCTGGGTGGTTCACTCACACGTCTGGGGGCTCTGCTCGTTCGAAATCCTACAGACATCACAGGAAGCTTGCCAGCTTCTGGGACAGGGTGGGAGCAGGGGAGAGGCCACAAGAGAGGCTAGAAAGGCTGCGTGTCTGCAGGGACTACCGCCGTCCGACACGGGAAGCAGCCTGGGACTCTAATGATGCGGGCATTCCTTTCACGGAACTGTCCATACATGGATTTTAACCCACGACTGCAAATGTCCTAATAGGAGTGCTGTGGGTGTGGAGTAAAACCACTGCAGACCCCCCCAGGGGCCCAAATCTTCGCCCCTGCTCTGTACTACTTCAGGACACACACAGCTCAGCTTGTAAATGCGCCTTCGCCCCCGGGCCCCGAGCAGGTTCTGCCCACCTGCAGGACAGATGTGCTGGGAGACAGGCTGCATCCGCTGCCCGAGTCCCCACGGGAAGGAGTTCTGGTCACCCACAGTGGCAGCCAATATGACAACACACCTTTTCATCCTCTTCCTTCTGTTCCCCGTCTTCCTTCACCTCCCACCTACCCAGTTTGCTGGATTTCCTCCGAAATAAGCCGCCTCCACTCAAAGCTTTCACCTGCATGGGCCTCTGGAGAAGCCCCATCGCTGCAGGAAACGTGCATGGGTCAGGCTCACGTGCACAGATGGGCATAGCGACCCTCGTGTTCCTACGCAGCAGGCCTCCTTCGCTCTGTTCCAGGGCAATAGCACGGAAGAGTTTCGGTGGACCCTACGATCTGGCAGCTTGGTAGCTAGAAAGGCGCTTCATCCTAACAATGACCCAGGAAGGGAACTCTCCGTGGAGAAGCGTTACCATTTCTAGTTTCCACAGAAAGAGGCAAAAACCAGAAAGAGACATTAGGATACTGACTTACTTGTAATTGGAGTTTTTAACGTTGAAGACGATTTTCCTTCTTAAGTACTAGGGAAAGGTAGTAGAGAATTTAAATAAGTAAATACAGAAATTATCCCAGCCTCTATTCTGGGCTTTCTGCTGCCAGCAGGAATGGCTGATTGTCTCCAATTTATAATCATGCATGTCTTCTGGGGGCTGACAACAAAGATGGTATTCACCGGGAGGAGGAAAACATGAAACTGAGTTACCAATCCATGTACAACTCTGAATTTTCCGTAAAAATCAGCATTCTAAGGGGTGAGGATGAAGTTATGGGAAAATACACGACTTAAAAGGAAATTAACTTAGTTAATAGCCAATCCGTCCTGGCAAACCACAGACTAATTTTGTATTTAAACAGAACCATTAAGAAGAAAATGACAAGAATTTTGGCTTTTCCATGAAAATCAGGATTATGGCCAATGAATACCAGGCAGAAAGCATAAACGAAATGAAACCCATTTTATCAAGTTTTTTTTTTCTTTCTCTATTTAATTTTCCTTTTATTTTCATAAGTGTTTATTGTAGATGAAAAAAAAAAAATCCCTTCCCTTTTCCCTTGACCCAGACTTAAATTACCAAGGCTGGCCCTCCACCCAACTCAAATACACTTTTTACCCTTTGCACAGACTATTATTTGAGAAGCAATCAATCTTTCTCAAAGCCATTTTAAAGCACTAGAGGACTTACAACGGTACAGTTTCAGTTCTGGGGCACAGCAGGAATGAAAGGGCTTTTACTAAATGAAAATGCACCATTTTTGGAAACAGGGCAGCCTCTGGTGCAATGTTATTTCCCGGTTTTACAAATGCGCCCCGTATCCATACTTCCGTACATCTCACTGTGAGGAACATTCTAGACTATGGGTCTGGCACCCCAGCAAACCGCAAGTGCTGGTGCAGAATTCGTAAGAGGTTCTACTGTAGGTTCAGCGAACATGCATGGTGGAATGATGGGAGTGTCGTAATTCCGCCAGACGGTCAAAGATTTCCTGCAGGACTTGTCTAAAGGATACGTAACCATTTGCAAGATGGCACCACATCTTTCCCCATCTACTCAATCTCTTCAAGTGGAGAAAGGGGGCTTACTGGGGAAAAACTGTTTAAGTGACTTTATTGGGACTTAACTTCCATTCCATAAAACTCACTCACATTACATGAACAGTGTAATGACTTTTCTGAGTTGGGCAGCCCACATCACCCACTTTTAGAATGGTTCCATCGCCCCACCTCCCTCCTTCCTCTCAGGCTTCATCTCCAGCTCCCCTGCCCTGTTCCACAGCTCAACCCTCGGGCTCCTGTGCTGTTCCATGAACACGGCAAGCTCACTCCTGCCTCAGGACCTTTGCACCGACTGCTTCCAGGAACCGGAATGCTCTCCTTTCAAATTGGTGCAAGGCTGACTCTTTCACCTCCTTTAGACAAACCTCTCTTTCTCAGCAAAACCTTGGTCTACCCTCCCTAAAACTAACAACAAAATACTCCCCCCAACATCTCCTCTGTTCTAATCTTTATTTTTATCATCAGTTGTCACTACCTACCCTACTGTACAACAGTATGTTACTTATTAATCTTGTTGACTGCTTCCTCATACCCGCAATTGGCGTAAGTGTGTGTGTCCACAAAAGCAGACATTTTTGTCCTTTCGTTCATTTATTATCGCCCATGCCTAGACCAGTGCCTGACACACATAGGAGCTTAACAAATATTTAATACAAAAGGGAATGAAACATGAGTGATGGGAAGGTGAAGACTCAAAACTAACTTTGTCTCTACTTTAAAGTTTCCCCAGGAAGGCACTGGAGGCTCTTGGTGGATTCTACAAGTGGACGATGGTGATGCACAAGTCCGTGAATAGCACAAATCACTGGACTGTACGCGTAAGAGGGATGAATTTAATGGTACGATAATTGTATTTCAGTAAGGTTGTTAAACACCGTTTTCCCATTAAGGCCCATTTCTCCATTTGATGAGATCTGAATAAGGCGAGGAAGGACGTGGTGCCATCTTGTCAATGATCAGGCTCCCTTTAGACAAATCCTAGAGGAGATGTCGCCAGCCATTTAGCGGATCTGTTCCATTTCCATAATTCCGTGATGCATCTTCACTGGAAAAAGAGTAGAATCTCCTGTGTATTCCGTGCAGACATTTTTGATTTGCAAGAACTGCAAGGACTAGAGTCTGGAATGCTCGGTGTTGGGTGTGTTTGGAAAATCAGGAAATAGAACAACAGCGTAATGGTGAATGCTATGCTTCCCCAACGCGGTGCATTCTCATTCAGCAAAAGCCCATTTAAATTTGAGGGGTGCAGCTCTAGTTCTAGACTATTCAGGTGCTCAGATATACTGGGGGCATCCCGGGACAGCAAGGCCTTGCGAGTTGCTCAGAATGGATGCCTCCCAGGCAGTTGGCAGCCACATGACCGGCCCTGGGAACTGTCAGTGGAGCTTTGCCCAGATCCCGCCCAACCCCTAAAGGTATTCCACATCTGTCTCCAAAGGGCTGGCAACGGCTTCTGTCTGCTGTTTCTGCAGCCGTGACCTGAAAACACCAGACCAGGCAACCGAACAGATGGTAACACATTTGACCACATCGTGCCTGCATCGCATGTGAACCATGAAACCAAGGTGAAGAGCTCTCAAGCCTCTTACGGATCCTCGCCTCTGAACCCACTGTTAATGATTTATTTCCCTGGCCTCTCTAAATCATCAGACCAATTGGAGACACAGTCTCAAGACAAGGTTTGATGTCTGTGATTGCACTTTTAAATTTGGTTCGTGTGTTTGCCTCCATGGAGGGGGAAAAAAAAAAACAGGCACCTTTCCTTTCCTAAAAGGTCTTTTTAAAAAAAAAGAGTTGAAAGTGTACAACGTAAGGTGTAACAGAATCCAATATTAAATGACTTCGGTTGCAAGCTTTCCACTTTTGAGACCAAAAATGGCATCGACAAAGGGGTTGCAATATGACGTAGTGAGAAACGGACAGACTGGCATCAACACATACGTTTCCCCCGTCGCGCAACAGAAATGGGAAGTGATGGCAGCCAGCTCAGACACTCCCGAAATGAAAGACATAGGACTGATGGGACCCGTCTTCCATCCTTCATTAACATCACAAAGCATTTTGCTTAAAATCAATCTAAATTAGCGTCCCCGTACCAGGAGAACCGTCGGGGAGTACGCGCATGAGCTGCCCAGCCCCTGGCTGTGACGTGGGCTCTCGCAGCAGACGTGGACTGAACACAGAAGGCACACAGCCCACTAAGCACACCTGGAGGAAATACACGCGGATGCACTGTTTGTGTCTAGTCCAGGGACGTCCGCCCCCTAGTTCCACTCGCACACACGAAACTCACCCGAGATGTCACAGCATCAGCAGTCACGGGATGCCAGAGGCTTTCCAATAGCAACGAGGTAAGAACCGAACAGAATTAAGAGCAATGACACAGGGGACCCGGGGTTCAAAGTCTGGCTGGTACGAAGCAAGAGAGATTAATTCACACTCGACATAACCATCGTTTCAAGAGAAGCTGCACAGTCTCCAGGAGCTCAAACCAAACTCTTCCCTCCAGAAATTAACTGAAAGGTGACTAAGGCAGAACATCTCGAGGCAAAGACGGAACACAAGTCGGTAACGGAAAACCACCCCTTCCGAGCTGAGAAAACCCCGTTCTGTTATCTTGTGCGATGTTGTGAAGGCGAAAGGCCGGTGACGTTCCGAACCTTCCTCTCACACACACGTGGTCCCGTCGGCGAAGAACGGCAAGCCACGTGCTGACCAGCCACACATACGGACAGGGCGCCACCAAGGCTCCACAGCGCGGGTGTGCCCGGCAGCAAGGTGAGCGTGGGGTCAGGGACGCGACACCGACCTTTGGAGGAGCGGAAGTGTTTGCTGGGGGCCGTGAAGCCTCGGGTCCCGTGCACGTTGACAGCCGCCACTCGGAACTGGTACCACCTGCTGGGTCGTACGTCGGTCAGCTGGACCCGCTCATCTGTGGTCTGCGGAGGAATGTCACAGAGCACAGAGAACCCTTTTACCCAGACGTGCCAGTCGGGTGCGTCTGAAAAGCACAGCACCTTGTCAGTCGGCACAACGCCGCCCCGACCTCCCTGCGCCCTTGTGGGTAAGTGCGGTGATCGTGCTCAGTTATGAGAAGAGCGGCCGGGGGTCAGGGAACTTCTAGGGCATTTCAGGTGTTTCATTCCACTCCTAGGGACCGCACCCCAAAGAGTTAAAGATCTCTGGAGCCAACGCTAGGAACATGCCTGGGCTACTTAGGTCGGATGACTTAATGAAGCATTAAACCCACGAGGGGCTTCATCACTCAATTACACATCTGAGCGAACGTATACGTGAGCTGATCATTCCATGATAGGCAAGAAGATGAAATCATCTGCCGGTTGCAGAAAGAAAATGCCTCTCGAACGTGCTTGCCAAATAGGGCCTTGGAAGTCGGTATGAGGACCCATGCGCTTTAAAGAGCGCTAACAACTTCCGGAAGTACATGGCAATGCAAGCCTTTCTTCCTTATTTGAGTAAACCGGGTAAGATCTGCAAGGACCCGGTCGTGTTCCTCCAAGGTGAGGTGTGTAGACATCTGTCCAAGAAAATGTCCGCAGGAATAAAACTGGACACCAGGGAAGATGCCTAGTTTGGCTGCCACTCCTGCTGGAGTTGCAAAGCCACGCTCAGGGCATGAACACCGGCAAGTGAAATGGAACCCAAACCCTCCCAAACCCTACACTGAAGTAACCTCTTGAGAGGGGCTGTCACCTTTGCTTCAACATCTAAAAGGGAAGGAAGGCTCTGAACTCTTCAAGGGGGCTTTCTACCTCGTTTGGCAGAATGTGAGGCGACTAGTTCACGGACTTCAACATTTACTCTTAGTGCCCTTGAGGTTAAAACACTGAAGTCACCATGATCCCCACAGCATTTAGCAGACAAAGAAAGGAAGGTGGAAGGAAGACAAAGGAAGGCATGAACCAGTGAAAATAATAAAAATAATTAAAAGCCTTTCCTCTCTCCAAAACAGAAGGGATATAAGAGCTGCTCTTATTGTCATTTGCTTTCATAAATCTTAAATAATTTGGAAAATTTGTAAGTGAGATCATACCATTAAGGAAGCATACCACATAAATCAAATAAACTTTTAGGCTGTATGCCAGACGTCTTTAGGTTTTATTAAAGCGAACTTTAAGAAAATACGTATGAAATAGAATCACTAAATTTATTTGACCAGTGGTTGGGTTTTTGTTTTGTTTTGCCACTAATTTGTTTCTTGTACATCAAATTGCCCCTTTCTTTTGGGGTCTCTAAATTATTTTAGTGTTTATCCTCTTTGAGTTACTACTACTACTAGAAAAGAACCAAATTCCTCCTGCCAACACCTGTATACTGAAATGTATTTCGCAGTTACTGAAAAGGACTAATGGGAATCTCTCGAGCAAAATGACCCGATCCCCGCCAGGTCAGGGTTTCTGCCCACAGACACATGTGGAGAAGGCACTGCGGCTGCTGAGGGCAGGAGGCAGTTTCACACTGAGAATCTGTTCTTTCTCTAAAACCGTGTAGGTTTCTTGCAGCTGGTAGTCCATTTAGCAGCTCTTAAAAAGAAAGAAAATATTTTGCTTTTCTCATCGGCAAGGCAGAAAAGGAAGCCGCAGTGCTAAGATAAACCCCAGGACTGCTACCATGCAGGTGGGGTGTTAGTGTGTGAGCTGCCCGGGACACAGGAAACACTTTGCAAGGACTGGCTGGGTCCCCCCCACTAGCTAGTTGGGTGATAGGACTCATACTCCATGCTACTCAAGTCCTTGTGCAGAACGAAGGCTTCGATGCGGAAGAAAACTAGAAGTCATTTAGATGATCCACTATCATATGAACTCGTCCTAATGCTGTTGCATTTCTCTTACTCGGGTCGGTTTTAAGTTTATCTCAAGGAAATAGACTTCTTGGAGGAAATAAATGCGAGCACTCAGAAAATGATCTCCCTTGCACATGTATTTTGAGCAAAGGAATCCAAGAGTCAAGCTCCTCGTCGCACCGGGTTGTACCTACGGAGCTCATCCTGTCTTCTGTAGATGCGTGGGCTATGATGTCCCCGTTTGACTAAGTCCTTTGGGTAGTCAGGCTATCTAGGCTGAGGCACAGCAAGTTAATTTTCTACCTGCAGGAGGGCGATAGACGTTACCTCAAGGGGGAGGGAGGGGAGGGAGTCCGTGAACCACTTACCTGGGCTACCGTCTGCCACTGGGTGGCATCGTCTTCGCTAGGATGGATTCCGTAATTCCATCTTCTTTGTACCACGTAGATCACGGGCTCGATGGAAATATTGAATTTCGAGGACCACTTAATCTCCAGCTGTCCAGACTGCAGTTCTGTAAACCGTAACTCTTTTCTGGGCTTCAGGGGGACCCCTGAAACAGGAGCACGGCAATGAAAACAATCGGCGGGTGACGCCAGGGCCGGTCAAGCTGAGGAAGCAAACCTTTAGAAACGGCCCATCTCATATCATGACCACTGATCCTCACTTCCCTCCAGAAAAGTGGTTCCTCCCCGGCAGGGTTCAAGTTTGAAACCTTCCGATGCGGAGGTCAGCCTGCCGCATTTCAAGAGCATCACCTCCTTTTCTTCTAGCTTCCCATTTTTTAAAGAGGCTCTACATCGGGTCCTGTTTCGGGACAACTATTTTTTTTCTCCCCAGTCATCTCGAGAGCAATTCTTTTATGTGCGTTCTTCGGAATAAACAAAGTTACTGAGTTACATCACTGGAGGTTAACAAGGAATTCACATGAGGCCACAGCCACGGAGGCTTTGAAGACCCTGTCCCCATTTACCACGCTCTGTTTCTACTGATAAGAGCCTAAGGTCATTATAACATGCTTCCCCAGTTTGCTCGCCCCTCCCACCTCCGAAAGTTTGCCTTTCAAGGGCAGAATTATAAGGCTAAATGCTCTCATGTGGTCAGACCTTACAAGAATGATTTCCAAAGCACAGATCTTTTGCATTCCCCAACTGATTGCAGGGCCCTCTCCTATAGACTTACGGTTTAAAATTGGAAAATGATGAATTTATACTGTTTGGTTTTGGCATGAGTGACCGCCTTGCTTCAAAAGTCCCTCACAGGTGTCTCATTTTCAAGTAGTTAATCATTCTGATTTCTTTCCCCCCCTGTGGTGCGTGCAAGTGGTCTGGCGACTGACAGACTGAAGAACCAGAGTTCAAAATCATAGCCATTAAGGAAAGGGAAGTTTAGAACGAAGTCCTATACTCGTATGTATGTAAAACTAACTGGATTAGGTAGAGTCCATGGCACCGTGATGTTCGATGCCATCAGAACCTGGAACCCCAGCTGCTATTCGTATCAGTTTCTCCTGAGAATGAGCATCTGCCCAACGCACTGACAACTCATTTGAACATGGTATTTGATAATGCTCTACTTCTTTTTCCATTTCTTCCATTCAAGCAGAAAAGACATTGAAAAATGTGCAAATACAAAATGTTGGTACTATCTGATGCATGTTAGCGATGTCACCGAGTACCAACTCTGATTTTCACTTGGATCTTAATTCATGCTAAGTCTTGTTTGGGGAGGTGGTGGGGAGTCTCAAGTCCTGACACATTTAGGTGGAGGGAGTTGCACAGTCTTAAAGGAGCAGCAAATAAATCTGGTCAAAGGTCAGTGAGTTCTACAGAATACTTTCTAGAAAACGCATTCCCCATCCCACTGCAGTCTCTGCTTTGATTTGCTGATGGGTTGACTCTGTACGTTGCCCTTTACTATAAAATTGGTGCCTGGACACGTCCTCACTGAGTTTGTGCTGTGGGTGAAGGGTTAATTATCTACATGGGGAACATCAAGTAATTGAGTCTGGGGAAGATTAAGTTGCCAGGAGCAATGACCTGATCTCAGGTTCCTCTCTGAGTTTTCGGCTTCTTTCTACATCTTGAATTAGGAAGAGCCACTTTCAAAAGGAGAGAAAAGGGGCAGTTTTCACAGCTCTGCACAATCCTGAAAGACTCTGATTCAAATGTCCTTGATGTCCCTGCTTGGTGTGGAACAGGTCTCCCTTTCTGCCGCAGCACGAGGGTTTTTTCTAAGTTCAAGTCGTAAACTTTTCTTCGCGGTGCACAACCTTACATTAGGAGTCCCGTTTACTTTTGTGCCTGGAGTATTTCTGCTAAGCAAGGGACTCACAAATCTGTGCCCAGTCCCATCTGAGCTGCAGGCCCCACTACCGAAAGAACTTCTCCACACAAGTCCCGACTCAAATGCCCCTCCTGAGGGTGTCCCCTCCCCCAGTGATAGCTTCATGACCACTCTATGCTTTTGGATAGCTAAGAGACCTTTCCACTTGTTCTTGGACCCACCAACATCTCTTTGTTGGACTGCAGAGTGTCATTTCAGGAAGCCTCCCATCCCACGTCCCCGCAAGCCCACCCTTTTCTCTAATTCCCTCTTCACGGTATTTTGTGATGATGATTTTCCTAAAGTAGAGGACAGATGGTCTCCTCCACCTTCTCCAGCTATTCAACTGCACCCCATTTTCTGTGGAATGAACACGTGTCACGTCCTCCACATCACATCAGACCAAATTTATGATCTTTCCGCTTACCTCGTGGTACATATTGGTCACACAACCTGCTTTTAATAGAAACACACTGCCAGGTACTTCCTACTACTACTAGATACTTTCAGTCTGGAATGTCTTTCCTCCTACTTTCTGACTACGGATACGTGAATACTTCCAGGCTCAGAGTGAATGCCACTGCTCAGACCCACTTACCCTAAACCTCCCAGTTGGAAATTAGGTTGGATTCTTCTGCCCCCTCTTCGAAGCTCAGCCTGTAACTGTCCAAATGTGCGTTGAACTGCCTCTTACTACAGAAGCTCCTTGGATGATGTCTCTCTTCCCCATGAAGCTACGGACCCTAGCCCTCAAGGAACAGGTCTCCTTTATTCCCACACCTCACAGTGGCCCAGGAGAGCACATTCTGCAAGAGCAAGTGCTCAGGAAATGTCTGCTGAAGAACAGCCAACCTACTGTCCCATTCCGCACTCTAGAACGTATCTGCGGAAAGAAGAGGATACAGAAACAGTGACCCAATCTTTGCACCAATGGCCGACCCCTCTCTGCTGGAGGGCACTCACCTTAGGGAAAGGAGAAAACTTAACACAGGTATTCACTTACCCTTACATTTTTTAAAAAGCAAATGCTAAATAATAATACAATAAAACTCTATTATGTAAGTTTACAAGATGGAATGAATAGTTTTATTGCACTGACAGAACTTTCCCAGTTTAAAAAAAAAAAAAAAAGACCAATTCCTGACAATTCCTGATAGGATGGAAATCCCAAAGTGTGTTGATGAGTTTTAATCCAGAACTAGCTCTCTAAAGACTTAGGTCAAGAAAAAAAAGCTACCAAAGCTCGACAAAATGATTGGTTCATATCCGGTTTGCATTCCAGGCGGGTCCTAGACACACTTTCTACTGAGGGGGTGTGTGAAGAGAGGGTGGCCTCTGAGAACATTTTGTGATTCACGTGGTTTCTTAGTGCACCGTAAAGAGAAGATGGCAGCTTAGTGCTTTAAACTCATAAAGCCCGTTCTCTGAGATTTCCAGTGCAAGTTTCTCCTTGGCTGTCCTATGCATAATCCTCTAGCGTAAATGCACCTCCAGTAAATACTCCAGCCGCTGAAGCAACCTGAACTCATCAGCAGCAAAGCAAGCATCTGAATCCCCTTGCTGCAAGGTTTTAATCTTGAATATCCTTCAACTACCTAGAGCCTTAATCGAACATAATGACCATCAGAGCCATGTCAGTTTGCATTTCTTCATTTAACAATCTCGTCGATTATTATGTACAACAATCTTACCCTTTGCATGTTGAGAAATGGTCCATCTGCTTTGCATTAGGGTCAGCTGGCTCCCTTGATTGGAAGTAACTCCAGCACTCGGCTGTAATTGTGTGCAGATGGGGCTTGGCCCCCCAGCCCCCGGGACCCCAAGCCCCCACTGCCAGGCCTTCTGCACAGTGCTTGGGAGCTCACCCAGCACCCTAGTTGTGTAACCAGATGTGCAGAATGCATGTCTCCTCGGTGTGTTCTTTATTATGGAAATGACTAGACTTTTTCTTCTTTCAATTATTTTTGAACAAACGAGTCATCTGAAATCCACACTATTCTGTCAAAAATGTGATCATCCCACAATATGTGATAATATCGGTGCATTGTCTTTAAAGCATCACAAGTATTGTGGTGAAACTCAATGATTTAAAAAAAATGGGAAAACATAATGATAGAAAACTCAACGATCAGAATCAGCAGTAGCAAATCATGACATTTGATTATTCCTGTAAAAACGTTTCCATCAGGAGTCTAAATGCTATGCAAATGTAGCTAGACATAGTGTTCCAATGAGTCAATAATTAACCATCAGTCAGTATCTCTCCTAGAGGTCATCAGTACCCATGGAAATTGTGTTCATATACTAGTAAGGTACTGACTCACTGTATTCAAAATGCTAAAAAACTGATTTGTGAATAGTGGGATTAGTCCATGTCTAAAGACCTGAAGTTTCAATATTTCAAATATGAAGCAATTCATAGAAATATTAAGTCCACACCATCATCAGATCTTCCAATTTGTTTGGAAACAAACTGATGTGTGATTCACTTTAGTTTATGCACAGGGAAAAGAGAGAGGACGGAGAGCCACAGATTAATCTCAGTCTGTACATGTGGAAAACAACCACAGCTTTTCTCCTGCCCTACCCTAACCAAATGCCATAGCGGGGGTCAAGAGAAGCCGAAGTTTGGGCGGTAAAATAATATATCATCTTTGGGAGGAAGGAGAGTTGAACTCTGCTGTAAATCGGCCTTCAAATAGGCCAGGGGGAGCATCAAAGGGAAAACAAGTGTCCGGATATGCAATCGTTTCATGCTGTACACCTGTGGAGAATCAGCCTCTCAAACTTTCCGCAACGATGCTACGGCTTGCGTTGCAGGGAACCGGCAGCTCGGGTGCCATTTGCCCCCCTTAACACTTGCACGTCTTGCAGGAAGCTGCTAACAATTTTATTTGGAGGGCAAAGTGAAACTCTGTGTTGCTTTCCTTTGTTTTAAACTCGAACACCGAGCAAGGTTAACTTACTCAGAGGCATCACCTAAGGGTAATTCTCACAGCATAAACCAAATTAAATGCTCAAATAGAATGCATTCCGTTGAACATCTTTTCAAAATATGCATAGTTTTTAAAAGCTCAAGTTTGGGGCGCCTGGGTGGCTCAGTCGGTTAGGTGTCCAACTCTTGATTTCAGCTCAGGTCATGATCTCAGGGTTGTGAGATCAAGCCCCATGTCAGGCTCTGTGCTCAGCATGGAGTCTACTTGGAAGTCTCTCTCCCTCTGCCCCCCCTTCCACTCTCTCCTCTCGTTCTCCTTTCTCTCGCTCTCAAATAAATAAATCTTAAAAAAAAGCTCAAGTTTGCAGCATCTATAGTTTTAGAAGCTATCACATCAAGTATGTCCGCCATCTTCCCTACCACAAACACAGGAGGCCAAACACAAGCATTGTGTCTCTGTATTTTAAAATTTTCTGTGTTTAAAAAATTTTTTAACTAACCCTATAAGCAATCAAAGAAAAAATAGGATAGAGGCTGGTATGTATCAATTTATTGCAAAAGTTGAGATAATTATTTGTGCGCAAATGGGCGCTGTGTGTATGACTACCTGGATAAGGACGTCCCGGACCTGGAAGGGGCTGGTGTACCCTAAGCACGGACACGTCAGTGATTTTATGAGAGTAAAATATTTGACAGATACATCTTTTGATTGACCTAAACTATACTAATACCATGATTTAGGGTCCAGTATGATAGTTGGATAGACTCAAAATGGAACTAAGAGGACCGCTGGCCCAGCTGGGAGCCAGGGTCACACGTATTCCCGCTACCAACAATCAGACCACCTGAGCAATGGCTTGCGACCTCAGCTTCAGCCCTTGTGGCCTGGAAGCAGGACCAGCCCATCCCAACCCGTGATGGGGCGCCCCTTCTAAGGGACAAGATGGCACACAGGCCTAGCAAGAGCAGAGACAGGAGGGCAAGCTGATCTCCCGTGCTTGGCTCGGGGCAGTAAGAAGGCAACGTGCAGGCGAGTAGGACGGGGATGGCTGCTACTCGACGGACTGCCGCGGGTGATTCGTGTGCAGACCGGCTGGCTGGGTGTGTTTGTCCCTGCAAGGCCAAGGACCGTCTCCCTGAGACACACGGGCTGTCAGCACCACCATCCTCTTCTGAGAGTGAGCACGCACGGGGAGTCCCGGGCAGGAACGTGCTGAGATGCTTCAGGGGGCTCAGCAGCTCGGACTGTGGCACAGAGCATCCCAGCAGCTGTGGGGGACCCCTGTGGCTCACACACGCCCACTCGGTGGGGCCGTCAGGCACCCCCCACCCCCACCCGGACGTGGAAACCAGCCTTCCTTCAGGGACTGCTCGACAGAGCAAGGGCGAGATACCTACCTGTACCCATGTATATTTTCAAAATAACAGTATTATTATCCTAAGCTCACCAGGCAAAAGTCATCATCAGGTCAAGAGTCTGTTTATTCTATTTCTAGTTAGTTCTCCATGACTGACCCGTCTCCGCAAAAAAACCCAAGTTAAGAGCTACTTTATAGAAGAGGAACTTCAGGACTTAAAAAAAAAATTCCATCATATTTAGTTAAGCGTAGGTTTAAATGGCAAGTCTCTTTTAATAATTAATCATTTATGCTGGCCCTTTGTAGAATATTTCCCTTATTCCTCGTGAACCACACATATTTGAAATTCATACTGACTCTTCAATGCTTTTAAAATAAAAAGCATCTTTTAATTTACATTGCCTCTTTCAAATACCCCACTTTAAAACACTAAGGGTTTTACAAATGGCTTTTCAACAATCATTCTAAAAGCATCCTATTTTTATGGTAAATGCTAATACTTAAATAGTAAATGATCTATAATAACAGAAAAGGCTTCCTAATAATAGACTTTAGAAAAATTAAATGGTGTTGGGTTTTGCAAAAGTGATTTTATGTAGTTTATAGTGAGAGGCATGAACACGATAAAACTTTAAATGCATTAAAGAAACATCACCTGGTAAGAAGGGGAAAGCAGTGATTATTTCGAATTTGAGACGTAATATTTACGCCAGGTTTCCCAGGGTCTTATGCAAAAACAAGGAAAACGGGATGGATGACACAGATTGGAGGCGAGAGTAATTCCAAGGGAGTGTGCCAGAGGCAAGGGGCAGGGACGTGAGATCTGGGAGATGAGGGCCGTTGTGAGAGTGAGACCAGACTTCTGACAACAATTTAGCCAGCACATGATTCAACACCGGCCTTCCCAGCAATACCGTTTTATGCGGTTTAAAAATAACTGACCCTATATTTGGAAATCATATATATTTGGTGTGAGTGAACGAGAGCAGGAGGGACAGAGAGATTACTCTTTCGACTTGCAGTGAAGAATGCCTAGTGATGAATTCTACTTGATTCTTCACAGGAGACCCTAAAAAGCAGCAAAATTTTGTCTCCTAGGATACTCTGAGGGTATCCCAAACTGGGCATAATACAACAGAATCAGTTTGGCGTAAAAGAAGGGGGTCACAATTACGGGAAGAGGCAAGTTAACGCTTAGGATCAAGGAGTTAAGGACTCTAGAAACTGCCTATGAATGTAAAGTCCTACGTCTGCTAAGTTGTTTGGTAAACTGAACCCCCATCTTTGCAAGAGAGCTATTCCTCCATCTGGGTTCTCAAGACACCAATCAAAATATTGAAAGTCCGCACAATGACACTTCTGTTCTTGGATTATGCCAATAGGAAAACCACGACACCCGTGTATTTGTTACGCGTTTTTCAAGGGTGCCCCCTCCCCAGCCTATTTTCCAGGGATTTAAATCGATTTGCTCCCATGTCCCCAGCGCCGCTTAATTGATTGACTCTTCGTGGACAAAAGCACAAGGAAGTTCCTGACGTGATGTTTCCTTCCTACACGGTACATTTAATAAGAATGATCTGCTCTGCCGCAGAAGGAGTTCGTCACGGCTGATCTGTATGGCCCAGGAATAGTTCCAGACGTGTCTCTGTGGCACAAAGTGCGTTTCTTACCGTTTTTCTTCTCTTGCAAGGATGCCTTCTTTGACTGACACCCTTCCCCGCGCGTACACCACTCCCCGCCATGAGCTGGTGATTTTCCGTTCACACGGCCTCTGCGCCTTACCTTTGTACAGCGTCTTGGGCACCTGGCAGGTGTGTCCACATCCGTTCGAACAACACTTCTTCACCCCAGAGCACTCATTGTCAGCTTCACAACCTTCCACGCAGGCGGCGGCAAATCCGCTGGCTTTCTCAGGAGCCGGGCAGTCCCCCTGCTTCACCGACAGGATGTACTTGAGGAACTCACAGCTAGTCAAGCATTCGTAGTTCTTCTTGGGGAACAGAGGCTGAAGACAGAATACGAAAAATTCTCTTTTTTAACAATTTTATCTTTTTAAGCAATCTCGACACTCAACGTGGGGCTCAAACTTACACCCCCAACATCGACAGTCACATGCTGTAAGGACTGAGCCAGCCAGGAGCCCTGAAAAGAAAACTTCTCTTATTAAAGACACAGGACGCCCGATTTCCAAGATATCAGAAAGGAAGGTAGGGCGCCTGGGTGCCTCAGTTGGTTAAGCGGCTGCTTTCGGCTCAGGTCATGATCCTGGAGTCCCGGGATCGAGTCCCGCATCGGGCTCCCTGCTCGGCAGGGAGTCTGCTTCTCCCTCTGACCCTCCTCCCTCTCATGCTCTCTGTCACTCATTCTCTCTCTCTCAAATAAAAAAAAAAAAAAGAAAGGAAGGTAAAAATTCTTACTTGGTCAAAATTTCCCGGCATGTCTTACAAAATAAATGGATTTGTTTTCTTTTCCCCCTAAAGAAGTAATATTTTACGCTTATTTCTGAAAGGACTCGGACCCATGAGTTATAACTTTGTACTGCATGCAACAGATACACACCAATCATACGTACGCAGGTTCACAAGGTATTCCGTTCTCAGTGAAATGCAGTTGTCCGACAATTGATAATGTTCATAAAGCCACCTCAGTGCAATTTAAGGGCCTCTTCTGGACTACTCTACACATACAAAGATTTTCATTCTCTACGGAGTCATTCCGGTTTGCGTGGTAAATGGTAACCACAGTGGTCTTAGCTGTGGCCCTGCAGAAACTTGGTAATTCTCACTGCAGTAACACTGGCTGAAAGCTTATGGAAAAGGAGTCTAAGCCTCAGTTCACTGAACCTATTTTAATACTTTCCAGCTTGTAGAGCTAATGTGCACATGGGACCTCTTATCAATATGGAGTTATCAATAAACGATGAGATGGAAGAATGTGAATCCGTGTTACCTGTGTGACACAGCTAGGTTCTGAACAGCCTCTGGCTGATGGCATTTCCGTGGAGCCCAGAATCAATCACACACTAGCGACAACAGGTATTCCCGGATTTATTGAGAGACTCGCATTATGGAAAAAGCGTGAGGCATGCAAAGAACCAGTTACCAAGTGCATCTTTCTCCTTCGGAAAAATGGTTCAGGACAGCATTTGGTTATCGCTCCAAGGTGAGAAGCAATTGGAGGATAAGGGCTTCTTTCTGCCGCTCAAGTGGGGAGCTGCTGAGGGTCCCTAAAAGCAGCCCCACCACCAGGGACGCACAGAGGAATGACCTCCCGCGGCGGCCCTCCTTTTGCTGACGGACGATGGCCGACAAGGCGATCGCTGGCATCCTAACTTTGAGCGTACCCCTCCTTTTGCCTTGACAGCTGCTTGCCAAGATTGCTACCCTAATCCTAAGCCAGCCCCTCCAAGCCCGTGTTCACTGCAGCACAACCGTCCAGCCAGGTAAAAATCCCAGTATGTAGGGTTTCTCCCCTCTATGTAGGGTGCCCTGTCCCCACTAAAGCAGGTTTCCAGGCAGGGGGTCTGGCACTCCCACACCCTCCTCCTCCTCCTCCCCGGCGGGACGCGGGCAATGCCAAAGGCCTACCCGAGGCCAGGGCCCCGAGACTGGCATGCTGAGTGACCCCTGGAGGGGGTGCGCGGACGCCCGCCTTGGACGCCCACCCCCCCCGCCCCGCCGTGTGCACGGAGTCGGACCTCGCGTGAGGCTGCGCTCGGTTGGCCGTGACAACCCAGTCCACCCGGAGCTGTGCAAACAGCGGCGTCTGGCACCCCGGTGAAGCCCGCGCTTTCTCCATGGTGGACGGAGGAGATGGTCAAGGAGGGTAGGTGTTTACTGTGGGATGTCAAATCCGAGTCGGGATGGAAGAAATCCGTATGGCAGCGCAGGCGAGCACAGACCAGGGGTGAAACGTGAGGATCGGGGGCCACAAGCCAGTACACGGGTGAGCCCCAGGCGCTCATGACTGCGAGCACCAGTCCCACCTGGGGTACACCTGCATGACACCCGGCAACACCTGCTGCCGCACGGCTGCCCGTGGCTCTCCACCATCCGCTGACACCTGGTAAAGCCTGCCAGCCCGCGGCCTGCGCCTTCCCACCGATGGACTCTGAGCCTCCAGTCGGATCGCTGATCCCCAGGGAGCCCGGCCAGAGGACGTTAGTGAAGAGTGAGGGCTACTGGCCAGAGAGTATCTCACACAGTGGGAGAGGTGTGTTAACACGGGGTTAAAAAGGAAAGAAAAAAGGGGCACCCGGGTGGCTCAGACGGTTAGGCGTCTGCCTTCGGCTCAGGTCATGATCCCAGGGTCCTGGATCGAGTCCCGTGCTGGGCTCCGTGCTTGGCAGGGAGCCTGCTTCTCCCTCACCCTTTTCTGTTCCCCCAGCTTGTGCTCTCTTGCTCTGTCAAATAAATAAAATCTTAAAAAAAAAAGAAAAGAAAAGAAAAGAAAAAAAATCTCACCATCATCCAAGTCCCTGGTTTAAGGAGTGGGGAGGACAAAAAGGAAGGTCTCTACCTTGTTTCCAAAAAGACGGTTAATTACAGGCTTGTTACTCTGCACGCTGATGGGGACCAGAAATCTCACTGAAAAGCCCAAACATGGTAACTTCAGCACGAGGACCTCTCCCAGGGACTCTGGATAACTCCACCACCAACGCAAATTGTTCTACTGTGCTTCTCCTGCTTCGTTTCCCAAATGGTGTTGCATTAAATCTGCCCATGGGGGCGCCTGGGTGGCTCAGTCCGTTAAGCATCCGACTCTTCGCTTCAGCTCAGGTCATGATCTCAGGGTCCTGGGATCGAGCCCCGAGGTGGACTCTGTGCTCAGCTTGGAGTCTGCTTGAAGATTCTCTCTCCCTCTCCCTCGGCCCCTCCCCCTGCTCATGTGCTCGTTCTCTCTAAAATAAATAAATCTCTTTTTTTTAAAGATTATTTATTTATTTATTTGCAAGAGAGAGAATGAGAGACAGAGAGCATGAGAGGGAGGGGGGTCAGAGGGAGAAGCAGACTCCCTGCCGAGCAGGGAGCCCGATGCGGGACTCGATCCCGGGACTCCGGGATCATGACCTGAGCCGAAGGCAGTCGCTTAACCAACTGAGCCACCCAGGCGCCCTCAAATAAATAAATCTTAAAAAATAAAAATTAAAAATCTCTACATGAATTATGATGGTAAATGCTACATCATGTGTATTCTATCACAATTAAACAAAAATGTGCGTCAGAGAGAGAAACGTGTGTATCCAGTGCCGTTTCAGACACTGGTGCTTCCTAACAGACCGTCTAACAAAAGGTGGAAAACTGAAAACACTAGCTAGAAAAAGTACAACCCCAAAGTTTAAGTGACAATCGCGGACGTCAAATAAATTATTCCCTCTCAGTCAGGAGAGTGTCTCAATCTAAGAACTTTCCAGATAAAACTCACAAGGAAGGCCATGGTTTCGGGATCGAAGTACCACACATTTGTAGCTAGTTAATTTTTTTAAAATGCTGTAACATCGAAAGCGTCCATTCTTTAGGCTTTTCTCCCTGACTCGGTTTCACGGTTCATTTTTCTGTGAGCCGCTGGATGTGTCTTACCTCGTTGACTTTTGAATCTCTAAGTTTAGGTCCAACCCTAACTTTGGAATCAAAGAAGTATGTGAAGGGAGCTATAACAAGTACAATGGAGCGTTTGCTAGTCTTCCTCTTTCAACAAAATGTATATATTACAGCACGCTGCAAGTACTTAGTCACCCAAATCACTTGGCCCACAGGGGCTGAAATTTCCAAGGAGAAATAGTTTTATTAAATCCGTCAAGTGTTTACTGCTTGCTCGCTAGGAAATCACCGTGACTTAGTTTGCGCCATGGTATAATCAAATCAGCTCCATTCAAGCTTCCCATGTGAACAGAGGGTAGGACGCAAGATTCAGATAACAAAGTACGGGCTGCCTGCTCATGTGATTCTCATGATCTGTGTGCCACCCACCACACCCTTGAACCGTGAGGGACAGGAACACAGAGATGGTATCTCCTCATCTTATTAATTTACTGATGGAGCTAATGGGGCAGAATTAAAAACAAGTAAACAAAAACAGCGGCCGACCCAGATCAGAAACATCTGTTCCTAATGAACGTAAGAATGATCATAATTAGCATGATAATTCAGATTTTCCAGTTGATGTGAGAGGTGTTCTGCACGTTTATTCAATATTTCTCCTTTTTGGTATGGATTCGAAAATGGCGATTTTTTTTTTTTTTTTTTTTTTTTTTTTTGCGTGTGATTGTTTTGAGAACCATGGAAACAAATGTGGGAACAGAAAACGTTCATCTTTGCACCAGAGCTTTCTAGACTGGTCCATGAGCCTGAAATAGTACCAACAGCGTTATGAATATTACATGAGATGGTGCACACAAAGGACTAAGTGCTATTATGCAGAGTTGGCCCACAATGGGTGCTCAATAAGACTGGAGTAATTGGTGTCTCTTTTCTTTTCCCATGCTACAAGTTTACTGTTTAACATTTCCAAATTCTTCTGTTATTCGGACAAAAATGCTTTAAGATCCAAAGGCAGAAATTTGGCCCTGCCGTCTCCACGGTGACCATCCACAAGTTTCCAACGCACTGCTGCCAATGTCAGCACGGAAATCTGCACGCGGGCATGTTGCCCTGCTGGCGATTATAAGGAAGAAAACGTCTAAGTTTTGAGGATCATCTTACAAGTACATGGATTTGATACAGCAGCCTTACAGAAGACTTCTCCTTAACTGTTCCATTGTTTATGTCTATTGAAGGTGAATGTTGATCCTCTCTATCAATTATCTTGGATCATTATCTTGGATTAGGCTGAAAAACTATTAATCGTCTGAATATACATTGGAGAATACATGGTAGCTGTATGCAGGTCTCTCACTATGCCTTTAAATATAAATTATTGAGAATGTACTAGTCGAATGGAATCAGGACCCAAATGAGTGCAAGTCAGTGAAAATGATGTGTGAATGTTAATACTCTAGATCTAAAGAAAGTGTGTAAATTGGTCTACTAATGGCCAGTTGTACGTCCTGTGAACAAAAGTCATTCAGTGTCAGTAAAGACACGTCTAACCAATCAGCACCTACTATTTCTTGTGATATTACTAGTTAATTACTGGTAGACTTGTCAAGAAGGGTATGAAAAATGTAGGAAAGGTGCGAGTTATCCAAATCATTAGGAGTATGATGCCCATCGACTTCATGGTAGATGAGAACATTTGTGGTAACACAAATGGATGTGCTAAACGTTGTACTTCTTCATAAAATTATATCAAGCTGTTAAGGCAAAGTGTTCATTGTAAAATTAACATAACTACAACTCCTCTATAAAACTATTCATATGAATCATTGCACAGATCACACAAACGGCAATCTTTTGCCAGGTCACTGTCTCCAATTTAAGATTTGGAAAGGTCGTGGTTACCATGCTCATTCATTTCTGTTCATTGTTTTTTTTCTGCTCTTACGCTATGCAAAACTAAGAACGGAATGCTCTTCAAAGATCATGCATTTTCCTAGAGTAGTCAGTATCTCATGCATGTCATCATGCTCCCAAAGAAGGGTTGGATAAAGCAAAGTACTAGAGTAAATGAAAGTACTCTGGGGTACATGGGAGCAAGTGAAAAATCCTTCATATTTTATGGGATATTATATATTAGTTAATTCTTACAAATCTCTCCTACATCCCATGCCTTAGGTTAAAAACTAAAATGTGTTTCTTAGTGCCATATCTGGGCAATATGCTAATCTCAACTTGCCTGGCAAATGATAAAAATAAAGTGAAATCCTTACAATAAATAGTAGGTTATAATAGTTCTTGGACGCTTTTGTGAAAGATACCATTATCTTTGTTTTGTTTGGTATAAAATGCAAGGTACCATGCAATAAAATAGTTTGTGCAGTAACCATGGAATGATGAACATGAAAACATTAAGTTCGTAAATTGTCTTCATACATTAGAAATCATACATATATATATGAGGCCTCAGACATGTAGATGTGGCATTTGGCATTTAATTCAGTTCCACAGAACCGTATCATGCATCCAAGAGAGCAGCTTTTGCAAAAAGCCAGGGCCTTGGGTGGTTTTTTTTCCTGCTCCAGCCACAAAGCACATGCAACCTTGAATACAGAATCCCTCCATCAGATGCTCTGCTTGCTCATCTCACTTATTCTTCCCCAACCCCCCTAGCCAGTATTATTTCCATTTTACAAATGAGGAAACAGAAGCTCGGGGAGATTATAATTTATCCAAATCACGAAACAAGTAAGCGTGTGGGCCAGTATCACAGCGAATGGCTTTCTAAAGACCACACCGTATCTCGGGGTAAACTAAGAAGAGAGCTAAGCCCATGGCTCTGAACTTGTGTTCCTATTATCATCACATGGGGGCTGGTCACTCTTGAAATATCCAGGAACAGAGGGAACACATTGCAGATAGGTTCTTATATACATGCACATATGGAAACCATATATATATATATATACACACACACACACACATATATACACACACATATATATACATACACATATATATGTAAATTATATATACATAAATCAAAAGGGCAGAATTTTATCCAGGAATATGGATAAAACAAGAACACCGAAATACAGCTTGTGCTATTGACCTTCAAGGATAAAAATATAATTTTTCAGGCATCCAGGTAGAAACAGCAGGTGGATTATGATGGAGAAAATGGGGTTTCCTCCAAATCGATTTCTCTACAAAATTTAATGCGTGAAGCCAATCCAGCAGTGGCTGTATAACAATAAGTAAACTACATATATATATGTGTATAGTTTTATACATGTATAAAAATCATATATTTACATATATAAAAAATCAGCTGTTATTCAAATGCATATGTGACAGAAACATTCTCAAAGACAGAAAAAACTCATAGAATATAGCACCCATGAGTCTTTCTTGCTAAACAACGGCAATGCCAAATTCAGCCATCCTACAGATAAGCAGGAAGCAAGAATAAATGGGCTAGTACAACACTCAACAGCCAAAGAAAATAATGCATATTCTCATATGTTATGTGAGGAAAAGTTTGTGCAATCCAATTTGGACTTCATGTATAATGGTAGGCAAAGTCTGTTGTGAATGGTTCTCAAATCTATGCACTCCTTTTTAAAAAACAAACTAAGATATGACCAAACTTTTTTTAAAGATTTTATTTTTAAGTCATCTCTACACGCAACATGAGCCTTGAACTCACAACCCTAAGATCAAGAGTCCCGTGCTTCACCGACGGAGTCAGCCAGGCACCCAAAGATATGATCGAATTTGGAAGCCCGGTATAAAGAAATTAGCATAAAAGACTCAATCATTTTATCATCCACATAAACATAAAACTAAAATTGAATAAAGTAGGAATTATGGCCAAGGAAGAATATTTGATATACTAAAACTAAAAATTAGGAGATAATAATGCCAGAAAAATTGGTGGGTAGGAGTGCTATGAGGAACATACAAGTAACTTACGTTGAACTTAACTTTAGGGCATCAGTAAATAATAAAGCAAATATAAAATTTTTAAAATATGCTTTCGATCTCATAATAGTTTTCATAATCTTTTTCTCCCTGAAACTTGGGGGGTTTCTGTTTCTTCTGTTATACTCCAATAATGTTAAACTTCAAGCATTATTAAAAGCCAGCATGCACAGAGATGCCAGGTACGGTGTCTGCTTAAGGGTAATGTATCGGGGTCCCCAAGACCACCACCAGGTTTGCTAACTCACCGGGGGAACTCTCAGGACTCAGCATAGAGGCATACCGTGGGCTCTGATTTGCCACAGCACAATCAGGAACGGGGAAAATGTGCACGGGGTGAGGTCCGGAGAGAACCAGGGACTAGCTTCCAGGAGTCCTTTCATGGGGCCATCGAACAAGATGAGCTCGGTGCCTCCAGCCAGGACTTGTGACAACACATGGGAAGTGCTGTCACCAGAGAAGTTCAAGAGAGACTCCGCGTCCAGAGTTTTTACTGAGGCTGGTCACAAAAGCACCTGCTGGCTAGCACGTCCCCAGAATCCAGACTCCCAGGAGGAAACAGGTGTCCATCACAAACCACATGGCTTGGACTAATAGTTTAAGAACAGGGAGCACCTCTTATCAGGTAGGGGATGATGGGAACCCTCCCCAAATCTAAGTTCCCACACACTGGCCAAGGGCCAACCTTTTAATTAGGAATTTCTAAAGAGAGCGGTCTTAGGTTTCCTAGGGTAATTCTCTTGCACAGGAAATTCTACCATTCTGGATGGTAGAATTTGGAGTAATGGTTTGGTCTTCCTCTCCTGTGTAGTTGTTATACTAAGTGTTCAGTGTGCATATATAATTTCTATAAAATAATAAAAATGTTATAGTGTTAAAAGAAACAATCAAAACTTGCAGTTGTATCTTTCAAAGAAGGAACATAAATACTAAGTACGCATGAAATAGGAAAAAGCATTCTCAATTCAGAAGTTTCTAATTTATTCTTGAAAATGCAATTATAATTTGCCTGGAAACTCAACTATACACACTAAATTATTAGATGGGATTACAATTAATTTGGTTCCAGGCAAATTATACACCTTGGCCATGAATAATATAAAATAGGGAGAAAATCAGAAACATGCATATTAGGGAAGTCCCTTCCAATGAGGACATGTCCCTTTTGTCAAATTACAGTCATCTTTACTTATGTTGATCTCGATTTCCTCTTCCTTGCCCTGCTTTTCTATTTGTTTTGAAGGCAAGTGTGCCACCTTATATGGGAATATCAATGGTCAGATCTTCCACTGGGAGCAACACTCCAGAATCTTGCTGTAAGATCTCTGGAAGATCACATGTATGATTCCAGAAATTCAAAAACTCCTAGAGAGTCAGGGACAGTGAGGGCCCTCCAGTTAAACTATCAGTTCCTTCTCTCCCCTTCTGCCTGTACTTTGTTACCTGGAATTACCAGGCATGCCTATGAAATACATCAGCCCATGGAAGGATTCAGATACTAATTCATAAGCCACACTGCTATTCTAGGTGCTAGGCACCGAATGATGAGCAAAAGAAAGTATGAAAATTATGCTCTGCTATGCTTACAGTTTATATGTTTAGTAGCAAGCAAGTCATTAAACAGTTTAATTTGTATTGAAATAAGTAATGGAAGTGCACATGAGGTCAACGAAGGATTAGACTAATGGAATGAACAGTCACGGGGGTAAAAGATACAACATAGGGAATATAGTCCGTGGTATTATAATAATGTTGTATGCTGACAGATGGGAGCTAGCTACTCTCGAGGGGAGCACAGCCTAAAGTACACAGAAGCTGAATCACTACGGTATACTCCTGCAACGAATGTAACACTGTGTCAACCATACTTCAATTAAAAAAAGCAATAGTAAATAAACCTTTGAAAAGGATTAGACAAAGAGAAAGCTCTTAAAAAAGATAAGCCATCAATATTTAGAATGAGTTACATGATATGAAGGACAGAGGACTATTCTAGAAAGAAGGAATAGCAAATACATCAGTCTGGTAGGAGCTATAAGATTTGGAGGCAAAATTAATTCTACAAGTCTCAGTATTTTCAAGTATAAAAGGGGAATAATTATGATTGTTGTGCACTATTACCCTAAGTATTAAGTATGTAAAAAATTAGCACAGATTTTGGCACATGAAAAAGTTAAAGTTAGTGTCAACTACTATATGAGTATCAGAATTTTTAAACATAGTTCTAGAAATCCTACAAAAAACAATGGAAAATACTATAGGTTAATTATGGATTGCCTGAAATCCCCGTATAAATAATTTCTCCTAAAGAGGAACGAATTCTAGGAGTGCCCAGCTGGCTCAGTTGGTAGAACATGAAACTCCTGATCTCAGGGTCATGAGTTCAAGCCCCACGTTGGGCACAGAGCCTCCTTAAAATTAAAAAAACAAACAAAAACAAATTCTGAAGCTGTGAAATGTAGTTGTTTATTCTTTGACTTATATTTTTAAGTTTCTAAAAGGCTTCCATCTCAAAGAATTTTGCAAACACTGGCCAACTCTGCAAAACCATCACACCCATCCAAGGTATGAGTCGAATCACACTTTAGAAAAGATACACACTTTACCTTCTTACAAATTGAAAAGGTCTACACCCCCAGTTTCAGTGCTGGTAGGGCAGTTCCCCACACCAGCTGGGTATCCTACAATTCAACTCAATTCTGACACGATCTACCTGCAGACAGCTTCAGATCCCACAGGGAAGGGCTCAGTTCCACAAGACCACATCCTCTCCCTTCAGATTCCAGTCACAAGTCCAAAAGGAAAAAGAGAAAAAAGAAATCTAAAGAAACAAAACCAGACATGATAGAGGTGATGGAGTTAGCAGAAAAGGACATTTTAGAAGTCATTATAAATATGTACTGTCTGCCCAGATACGTGGAAGAAAGACACAGAAAGACCTGCATGGAACCTCCAGAAGTAAACGTGAAGAAATGAAAACTGTGCCTGATGGCATCTTAAAAATGTTACACACTATAAAAGAAAAAGATCACTTGAGGGGAACTTGAAGACACAGTGATGAAAATCAGCAAAATAAAGCAGAGAGGGGGAAAAATGAAGAAAAAACATGATCAGAGACTCAGTGACTCAGGTCAAAATACCAAAGTCTATCATGTATAATTAGAGTCCCAGAAGGACAGGAAACAGAGAATGGGATAGAAAAAAATACTGGCTCATATGCAGGGGCATCTAGGTGGCTCAGTCAGTTAAGCATCCAACTCTTGATTTTGGCTCTGTGCTGGGCGTGAAGCCTGCTTGAGGTGCTCTCTCCCCCTCTCTCTGCTCCCCCACCCCCGATCACACACAGTCTCTCTCTCAAAAAGAGGAAGGAAGGAAGGAAGGAAGGAAGGAAGGAAGGAAGGAAGGAAG
>NW_023270649.1:5567323-5606008 GCF_011800145.1 Mirounga leonina
AGGAAATGGATATTGGCTGATATGTAAAAAATTTGATTAAAACTGTAAGCCCAATTACAATTAGAATTAGAAGCATCTCCATGACCCCAAGCAGAAGACCTATAAAGGCTACCCAGGCAAGATTTACCATAATTATATTGCTCAAAACCAGATATAGAAAGAAAATCTTCAAAGCAGGCAGGGAAATAAAAAGACACTTTATACACAACAAGAAAATGAGAATGTCAGTGATTTTTCTGAAAACATACAAGACAGAAGAAAATAGAGATTTTTAAACTAGTAAATTAAAAAAATGTTAACCTAGAATTCTATACGTAGTGAAATACCTTCCATGTGGGGATGGAGACAAACCAACAATTAAAATTCTGCAATTTGAGTGATTAAAAAAGTAGGGGTTTTCCTTTTAAACACCATTTCCATCTGTTTATTTTCAATCCTTACCAGCAATTGCATCTTTTCTCTTTACAGAACATCACAGAAGGAAACACAAAAGACTGCACAGAATTAGCAGGCAAGTCCCAGTGAGCACCTGACAGGGAACCCTGACACCGTAGAGGGAGGTCCACAGTCTCGCTATGCTAGGGCAGCCCCTGGTCCCTTGGCCTCAGCACTGCCTGTTGGAAAGGCAGGCTCTGGGTGCCCACAGCACGCACCTTCTTCTACAAGATGCCCAGGTGATCCGTGTGCACAGCAGAGTCTGGGCCATCCTGGATGCTGGACTAGGCATCTGCAGGTGTGAGTGGGTCTTCACGTGACTCATCCCTGGTTTCATGCTCCAGAACTCTGGGCTTCTGACCCATGCGTCTCCAACTTCACACCCCTCGCAAGACTCATTTCCGCGAGCACGTGAACGTGGTCAAGTCTTCCCAAAGGAAAGGTACACGAAAATCACGCCCTCAGACTCCGAGCCCCTGGCCACAGCCCCTCTCTCCCCTTCTCCCACACACACGGTCTTAGAGAAGGAACCTAAACATACACAAACAGTTGTGTGTATTCGGTCTGCATTTCCTGCCATACTTTCTATTCGACAACCCAGAGTTGTAGAGATTGACGACTCGTCCTCCACGGAAACCCTCTGACCGATTTCCAGTCACCTCCTCACAACAAATTCCTCTTCAATCTGTACCTCACTGACCTATCACAGAATTCAAAAGTGTTAACCTTGCCCTCCCCTGGAGAGTAAAAATGGCTAATATTCACTCAATGTTTCCCACGTTCAGACACCGGTTAAGTGCTATATATGCATCTTTCCTATTTTACCTAAATTTGATGCTCTTACAATTTCCAGCATATTCCCTTAACTCCTTCTACCTGCTCTGTCCCTCTTTTCCGACAAGATAGGTCTTTAAGTCATTCAGAATAATCTCCAATCTCAGCTTTTTATTAACTTTCAAAACTCATCAAGTGTCCTCTAATTGAATCTCATATAATTCTGTATTCCCCCAGCATCATATAAAAATTCAATGAAAATGGAGTCTATTTCAAAAAAATAAGGGGAAAAAGCCTACATTCCATGGAGAACATGTCCCATCTAGCCAATAAATTACTGAACAACCCTAAAAAGTCACTGAATATGCTTGACTTTCTCATTTTCCAGGGCTATAAAATTTGATATAATGAGGATAACTTCCTTTATAAGATGACAGGTAAAGGAAATCTCACAACAACTGTAAAACTTCATAAGCATTCCTTGAAATGCTTCCATTCCATGACTCCCACTATCCCCTAAATTGAAAGGGAAACCGGGACAGAGTCTGCACTTTCCACCACCGCCCAAAGGTCGCAATCCAGAAATATAAGGAACACTTTTATGCGTTACGAAATGTAAAAGGTAAAGGCTTACCATATCTAAAAATAAAAGTTTACTGTGTATAATACTAAAAACTAGCATTTTTTGAAAATGTGCTCTGTGCCGGTCACCCCAGCCTCCACCCCGTGTCACGGTAACTGCTGGCCACTCACGGGATTTCAGCATGGAAAGTGAAGCTTTCAGAAGAAACCTTCCACAAATTCCACCTTGACACCCTCCAACACACTTGTGCTGATTCTTGTGTTTCCCCCACCCCCACCCCTGACACACACAGCTGGGCATATGACATCATTTTCTTGTTCAGCACTCGTCCACTTATTTCCGTACATTTAACCCTTTTACAGATGTCCCAGGCACAAGAAGATGCAGCTTCCACTTCTCAACGGATGCATTTGCTGCATGCCCTGGATTGTAAGACTAACTGGGTTTTAGAGCACTGGAAGGTTAGCAAGTTTGAGTGCAAGAAAGCCCCTGTAAGAGCGTGATAAATCCTAACAGCTTTAGTTTCTGACGTGTGTTTTCAGGACTGCCGGAACATTCCATGGCCCAGGGCACCCAAAGTAGTAAGGAGCTTTGTTGTTCCTTCAACTCCTTGAAGTGCCCTTAATTAACTAGGATTTTGCATGATCAAAACTCCCTTCTCGTTCAAGGGTGTCGAAGCGCAGACGGTCGGCCAACAACGTTACGTTAGAAACAGGCTGTGATTCATTTCCTGCGGCGGGGAGTACAACTTCATCCTCCATTCTGTACTGGGACACAGAGCAGAGTTAGGAGGGGGAGCCTGGGGCAGCATACAGTGGAAAAGAGATGGACCACCACCTGGATTCCAGATCTTCTTCATCTACCTATTAAACATGGACTCTTGGGCAGATAGAACCATTTCCTCTTGGTGTGTCAGTCTTGTAGCCCATTCAGTTCACCGAGTAAAATTCAGGCTTAACTTCTAAGAATGGTTGTGAAAATCCAATATAGTAAGCTTGGAAAACATTTTGAAAAGCAAAAAACACAAAGAAATGAGTCAGTAATCCTATCTGCAGTTGAGTGAAAAATCTTCTTCCTCTTCCTATGTTCACAATGGCAAGAACTGGCTCTCTCAGAATCCAGGCTGGTCCAAGAACAGCTTTCCTGTAAGTCCTGGGTACCTGTCTCATTAGTGGATCCCTGACCCAGATGGGGTCTCAGCTTCTCCACGACCCTAACGTACACTTCACATTGCCAATGTGGACATCCCAGTGAGTACCTACTAGGGTGGGGATATTGTGAAATCAGAAATATCATTATTGGGCGCCTGGGTGGCTCAGTTGGTTAAGCGACTGCCTTCGGCTCAGGTCATGATCCTGGAGTCCCGGGATCGAGTCCCGCGTCGGGCTCCCTGCTCGGCGGGGAGTCTGCTTCTCCCTCTGACCCTCCTCCCTCTCATGCTCTCTCTCTATCTCATTCTCTCTCTCAAATAAATAAAATCTTAAAAAAAAAAAGAAATATCATTATTAAAGATGAGAGGTGTGTCCTCCAGCAAGAAGGTCACTCAAACTACCGTGTATCACGTTTCATCAAAACTAAGACAACAGCAATTGTAGTACACATAATGATCTTATACCATTAAGAAAGAAAAAGAATATTTTCCTTGATAATTTAGATGCTTACAACTGTAAGAAAGGAACATTTAAATGTGAAGAAATGTGCATTTTATGATCAGGAAGAAAAATGGTTTACTATGATTTTTAAATCTTCAAAAAAATAATAAGAGGAAGATAATGTTTAAATAATAAACTAAAACAATAAAGTATGACCTGTCTATGTATCTGTCATGACCCAACTTGCTCCAAAAACTGACACGGGAAAAACTGTCCCATGTGATCCATAGAAGGAATCCTGCAAGGTTCCTGCTCTTACACGTTTAACTTCTCCACTTAAGGAACAACATCGTTAACTCTGACAGCAGTTTGAAAGGAGCAAAAGCAGAACTGTATAAATAATCAAATGAGAAGTTAAAGAGATCAATGTGTGAGGCAGCCACGAACCAATTCTAGGTATGTGATTATGAACATGCCTCCAAAAACCTCTTCCATGGAGGAAAATTGATTTTAATGACTAAAACACCAGGAACAATAAAGCTGTGTTCAGAAGCAGGTGCTGGTCACACAGATCAGGAAGTAACAACATTCTGAAGGGTCAGGCAGGTTTTGTGACAGGATGAGGACTGTTGTTTTTCCTCGGGCAGGAGTTTGAAAACTTCTTCTGTAAAGGGCCATGTGGTCAGCAGTCTCAGCTTCACGGACCTCAGGATCCATCACAGGTACTCAGCTCTCCTGCTATAGCCCCGAAGCTCCCTCCGACAGTTTGCAGCCAAACCGGTGTGGCCGTATTCCTACACTTTACTTATAAAAATGGGAGGCAAACCATGCCCTAAAGCTCAGAGCGTCTTGCGAATCAACACACGGGGTCAAACCTATCTAACAGTCTAGCTGTTCCACTTGGAGGACAATAAACTCAAGAGTCCTTGTGGCTGTAAATGTTCACAAAGGGAAAGCTTCATAGGTTCATGGAAACAGGGGTCTTGTAGGCGCTCGTTGCAAGTCACGTGATAAGGGAGAGGAAGAACAGGATGGTCTTAGGGCTGCCTCAATGAAGGATCAGCCTCCAAAATGCTGAAATGGGGATCAGTCTTGCAGGATTCGGTCTTCGTCAACGTCACAGGCAGACATCACCGCAACACAGACAGAAACAAGACACAGAGATGAAGAATGCTGAAAAGAACTAAAGTGGAACAGCGGGCTCGAGCGGTGGGACCCCTGGGCTGAGGTCTGCCCACGAAGGGCTCACGTGACCTGGCCGCCACTTGTCCTGCCTTTCCAGTTTCAATTCACCCCTCCCACCACAGCAGGCATCACAGTGGTACATGAGTCCCATTTTGATCAACTGGATTTGGTTCAGAAGACCTCACAGTTGTTTCAGAGAGAAGGGGGTATTGTACAAGTGTGCTACCACATTTGGAATTTCCAGGGACAGAGGCTTCAGATGACCTTCAATGACATCTTCCTTCTCAGGGATCAGATGTCACAACATCAACCCAGCGTCACTGATATTAAGGGATCGTGTGTTTATGATGCAAACAACACGGTACGTCTCGTTCCACAAGATCCCACGACAGCGTATTTTAACTTACATGGATACATGGTTTGTGTACAGCATAGAATGCAAACTATGAGTAGGAGGGCAAGTTGTAGAACATACAAGACACTGCATCAACTCATCAGTTCTGTTGTATTTCTGATGACTCTGCTCTGTTCAATGCCTCAGGGGCCTGACCCACCTCTTTTTATTTGCTTTTTAGCAGACCCACCTTACAGTGAGCTGCACTGAGTCACAACGTCCCCTGATGTCATCACTCTCTTTGCGCACATGAGTGCGTGCGTGTGTGTATGTGTGTGTGTTGGGCGGGACCTGTGACTCGCTAAC
The DNA here is from genome assembly GCF_011800145.1 of Mirounga leonina. Lineage (NCBI taxonomy): Eukaryota > Metazoa > Chordata > Mammalia > Carnivora > Phocidae > Mirounga > Mirounga leonina. The sequence continues at coordinate 5,572,593 of NW_023270649.1, forward strand.
CAGTAGAATATGGCAAAGGGGAAGAGGCGTTACACCTGAGAATATGTTGCATTATAGAGACTTGCTCTCAGCAGACTGCAGATCAAGACTCTCCTGCTGGCCTTGAAAAAGTGAATAGCCATCTCGTGACCGGCCTGGGGGGCCACGTGGTGAGGAAGCGCAGGCAACTTCCAGCAGCCATCGAGAGAATGGGACCTCAGTCCTATAACCGTAAGGAAATGAGTTCTGCCAACAACTAACTGCAATGAGCTCGGAGGCAGATTGTCAGCAGAAGCAGCTGAGCCCCCAGACGAGAAAGCAAGCCCAGCCAACACCCTGATTACGGCATCGTGGGACGCTGAAGCAAAGAATGCATTTAAGTCATGTCCAAACTCCTGACCCACAGAAACTGTGAGATAATAAATGTGTGTTGTTTTAAGCCACTAAGCTTGGGGGTCATCTGTTAGGCAGCAAGAGATAACTAATATAAAGATATATTAAACTGAATGCCAGGTCACCATATGTTTTCTGGAAAAGTTTGGATGGAATCCCTGAAGAAGCCAAAATGTTTTGGGGAAAATGGATGGATAATATGTCAGCTCCCTTGAAGGAGGACAGAAACCATGATTGATGCTCCTCTGTATCACCCCCCCACCACCACCCAGAAAAGGGCTGGATATAAAGACATAGGAAGGTTCTTCTTCTTTGGGAGTTAACACTCAATCGTTAGCTTAGGGGTGAGTGTCCTTGCAGAGTAACTGGGCTAAATGACTTCGACTATCTGCCAGTCCTGTGTATTATTTAAGGCATTTTCATGTTCACAATTACAAAATGCTTCCAAAGACTTCAGTGACAGAAATCCTCAGGTCCGAAGCGCTTCCAGCAACTTACATCATTATGTAAGAGTTTGCGAATCACCCATATTCCAGCAGCCCGTCACAAAATGCTGAGTCCCACTTCCAAAGCAAAGTAAAAGTGAGATAGGGAAAATCACATATCGATCATGTCTGTGCTGAGAAACATTTCCTCCACTGCACTCTGCTAAAGCCAAACTGAATACTTTTCTACAAGAGCCCAACAACACTATGATCCCCCATCACCGTCCAGGGAAGTCGAGCCAAAGCAGCACTCGGATGCAGGGAAGAGGTGTGAGGCTCGGGGCTTTTGCTTTAGGCTGGGTCTTTCTACCTAGAGTGGGGGAGCCATTGGACCTGATGAGCTCCAACTTCCTGGTCCTCCGTGCCTTCCCAACGTAACTCTTATGCACTTACTGTATGCCTTTGTTTATCTCCACGCATATGGGGAGGGTCTGTGGGCAGGAGCTTGGAAGGGTTGCTGTCAGTCTCCAGTTCCCTTCAGAGAAGCCCCGGACCATCGTTTCAGTCCGGTGCCACAGGGCCTCCCTTCTGGTCCGCTCCCCACAACCCTCAACGGAGGTGCTTTGATTGCTACAGAGGACTCTTCGACCGCTGTTCCCCACCGGCCCTCGTGGACCATCCCACTCTCCTTTCTTTGAGAGGCCAGCAGTCAGCAGGCAGGCCGGCTCCACATCCTCCCGGCTGCACCCGAGCAGATCCCAGGCTGCGTCAGAGCCTGGACCCCCGACTCGCTCTGGAGGAGATGGTCCAGGAAAGCGGCTCTTCCCCTCTGCAGCACGACTGAGGGTTTTAGACAGCAGGTGTCCGGGACAATAACACCCTTTATTCTCTACCTGAAACCACCGGCCAAGTAAGAGCCTCGCACCCGGTTCAAGGCGGGCAGGCAAGCGTCCTGCCCGGGATATGGGGGCCCAGAGGGTGAACGATGAGACGAAAATGTCGAGAACCCCGCTACTGATAAAACGGCTGGCTTCTCCCAAACAGCATGAGAATGTCAACATTGTGCTGACAATTACTCGTACAACAGCCGTGCTGGAAAGTAGAAGGACAGCAGTAGCTTCTACCTTGGAAAAGGTTCTCGTCTCTAAGCCTATGTAATAAGATGGATTCCAATAATGGAAGCGGCGGGTAGCTAGGTTTTAAGAAAGCTCAATAATGTTTCTCCCTTTTACATGAATTCACAACACACACACACACACACACACACAGACACCCCTCCCTGCAGTCAACCGAACTCCCCAACCCGCAGCAGAATGCAGGGGCCCTTCCCGCCAGTGATCCGCGCGGAGCACCATCAGGCTGACGCCGCGTCCTGGGCACCTCTGGGCATGCAGGGCAGGGCGGCCTTACCTCACAGACGCTCTGGCACTGCTGCTTCCTTGGGTCCCAGGACTCCTTGCAGGGCTCCAGACACTGGGGGCAGTAACAGTGAAAGGAAAGAAAGAAACGGATGAGAAGCAGGGCCAAAGGGAAATCACCTGCACTCCTCACTTTTCCACGCCTGCTTCTGCTCGTCAGTTTGGGAAAGCCCGCTACTCAGTGCATCACTTGAATGGTGTATAACGGGCATCTGAGCGAGAGCATCACGACAGGACAGAACTTTGAAAGATGTCTATTTCAACACAGCTGGAAAAGAAAAGTTGCGCAGTCTAGAGGGGGCATGTAGGAAATGTAGTGCGATTCACCATCGGGCAGAACCGTTTAGATGAGAGATACTTGTATTCAGTAAGAAATGTTTTCTGGGGGCGCCTGGCTGGCTGGGTTGGTGGAGCACTCAGCTCTTGATCTCGGGGTTGTGAGTTCGAGCCCCACGTTGGGTGTAGAGATGACTTAAAAATAAAATCTTAAAAAAAAAAAAAAAGGAATGTTCCCTAAAGGTTGTTGTCATCGGTGAATTTTGTTTTTTTCAGAAACTTTAACATGAACTTGCTTTACAATTGGCAACATACGACTACTGTCTATATAGTCTCCTACAGGTGATCGGGTGAAGCTGCACTGTATTAAATATCTGTATATAACATATAATTGTTAACTAATGTCTTTAGCCCAATGGATCTAACAGCATTAACATGCATCCACTTTAATTACTCTAGTAAAATATACTAAATACACCTTAACATGCTTACCAAATCAATATTAGAATATATTGAATCAACCTAAATATATTGAATAAACTGACATGAGAGTTTCAGAGTAAAGTCTAAATATAGGTTTAAAATGTATTACCATATATATTAACAAATCAAAGATGATAACTAGGCTCCATTATCCAATAACAATCATAATAATAATGTTAATAGAAATAATAATGAATAGTACATATACATATATGTATACATATATTACATATATTTATATATGTAATAAGAATAATGTTGAATAAAGTATATATACATGTATAATAGTTTATTACTATATATATAGTATTAGTATAATATATAAAATATAATGCTATATATACTATATATAATACTAATATAATATATTAGTATAATATGTAAAATATATGCTATATATACTATATATAATGCTATATATACTATATGTGTACTAAGTACATTATTTATACTATTGCCACTACACCACGGAAATATACACACATATATGTATACCACAGAACTATATATACTCCATAAAATACAGTACCTTACACAATATAGAATACTATGTATACTATATACGACATACAGTAATAAATAAGAGATCACAGCCAGTCTTCATGGTTGAAACTAAAACGTTACATTCATATGAATAGAGATCTGATTCTCAATTTTATGTCTTAATGCAAGTTTTAATTAGTAAAAATGGAGAGTCCCATAGAGTTAAATGTCAGTTCTCTAAACATCGGCTTACCCCTGGCTCCGTCAGGTCCTATATTATTTTATCTCCATGATTTTTATTTCATTATTGATAAATTTCCCAGTTAGGATCAAAGTTCTCAGTTAAATTCCAGATAAGTATACTCTGGAATTCAGGAGATATATATATATTCATATATCCACATACATATATATATGGACATATATATCCATATTCAAGATACACACACACACACACACACATCTATATACCGATACTGTTTTCCACTCCACTTGGTAGTCACCACCCCCTCTGTTTTAAAATAACACAGTTTAAACTCTAAGACTCTCTACTCTCCATGTGTCAACTGCCCATCTGTCATAGCAATGCTGCTCACAGTGTGATCAATGACTGATAATATGAACACCTTGCAGTTTATCAGAAATGCAAGCTCATGGCCTGCCCCTACACCTAGAGTCAGAATCTCTGGGAACGGGGCCCAGGAATCTCCGTTAGCAAATTCTCCAAGAAATTCTGATGCTTACCAAACTTGGAAAAGACCTGCCTTATTGTGGTAAACGTTTCCCAACATATACGTGTATCAAATACCCACATCGTACAACTTAAAGTTATACAAGGTTGTGAATCATATCTCAATAAAGCTGGGGCAGCAGGAAGAACTGCTATAGAATTTGATGGGGAAAAAAGAGTCCATAGGGCCACCTGGGTGGCTCTTTCGGTTGAGTGACTGTTGATTTTGGGTCAGGTCATGATCACAGCATTGTGAGATCAGGTCCCACATCAGGCTCCACACTGAAGATGGAGCCTGCTTAAGATTCTCTCTCTCCCAGGACACCTGGGTGGTTCAGATGGTTAAGCATCTGCCTTCAGCTCAGGTCATGATCCCAGGGTCCTGGGATTGAGCCCCATATCGGGCTCCGGCTCAGCGGGGAACCTGCTTCTCCCTCTCTCTCTATTTCTCCCCCTGCTCATGCTCTCTCTCTCTCTGTATCTCTGTGTCTCAGATGAATAAATAAAATCTTTAAAAAAAAAAAAAAAGATTCTCTCTCTCCTTCTCCAAAAAAAAAAAAAGAGTTCATATTGTCCCTTTATTTTTCATGAAAAACCAATCTATTTCTTGTAAGAATATTTTAGATTGTATATCCTTTAATGCTGCATGTGAACAATTCATTTTTTAGTTATTTTAATTTTAAAAACTTGAGCTCTTCCATGATACTTTTCCAAGACCTACACAAGCTTGTCCCAAGTTTCCTGGTGTCCACCTCTCCCAAGCATGTTAAAACCAATGCACAGTTTTTTGCCAATATAACAATTGTAAAAGAACACCATTTTTCTAACAGCAATGAAGTCACTTAAAAATTTGTCTCCTGAGGTGCCTGGGTGGCTCAGTCAGTTAAGCATGTACCTTCGGCTCAGGTCATGATCTCAGGGTCCTGGGATCGAGTCCTGCATCAGGCTCCTGAGCAGGGAGTCTGCTTTTCCCTCTACCTCTGCCCTTCCTCCCTGCCTGTGCACAAGTACACGATCTCAAATAAATAAGTAAAATCTTAAAAAAAAAAAAAAAATTGTCTCCCTTACACATTTTGTGAGTTCTTTCAAGAGTTAGTTTTGTTTCCTAAAGGTATGTCTGATTCCTTATCCTCAGACCTCTCTATTTGTTTTAAGATACTGGTTCTTAGCCAAAAAAGTTTAATGGTCACTTAATAAGTATATCTCGACCTAATTCCTTCTCAAGACCATCTGAAGTGAATAAATGGCATTCTTCAGAACACCTTGAAATTTTGTTCGGTTGGAGATGTGTCCTATGATGTGGGAGGACCCCTCTGTAAGATCTGGGGATTTTTCACGGACACAAGTTCACAAATTAAGTCTTTATCATTTTATTCAGGAAACATCCAACAAACATCCATTCCATATGAAACCGCTCAGTGCAATGTAGCTAACAACGTCTCAACATAATTACGTCAATCTTGCTTCGGATCACTGCTGAGAATGTAAATTGTGAACACAGGTTAGCGACACGTGTGCTCATTTGCATTGTCATAAGTACAGACCTCAGTACCTTTAAAAGTTTCAGTCCTTGGAGAACTCCACAATTCCACCTAATCCTACTCCTGACAGACCCTGGAACAAATACCTTATATAAGACAAATATCATTTACAAAGAGAGGCATACTTGTGAAATGCTAATGGAAGCAATACATAACGTACTTGTCTTCTTGCTAATCTAGCATCGCTATCTGCCAAGTCCCGCATCAGTGTAAGCATTCAGTTGTATTTCAATTGCATGCTCGCCTCATTTCCAATAACCAGTAATCATCAGTGTCTAAAGATACATCACAAAATGTTATTAATGACAGCCAACATTTTCTTTTAATAATCCTCTGTGAAAACTATCTGACAAGAAAAGCCTGGATATGGAAATCTGAGTAAATCTTTGCAGGATCCATTTGCCAAAGCTCTATTTCTTTATAGTGCTCTTAGCCAGGTAAAATGATGGCAATAAAAGCCAAAGAGCGGGGTAAAAAAGCCCAACCATTTCTCTCATGCTTCAAACAAGAAGAAAAAGCATCCTGTTTCTCGGGGGGAGGGGGGGAAAGAGGGCAGACTCAAATCTCATTTCCATGAGAAAAATAATACTACAAGCAGACAATTGCTTTGGAATATACTCCATATCACAACGATAAGTGCCCTAGTCAAATTCAAAAAACAAAAAAACAAAAAACAAAAACCCCAGTAACTGAATTTACTATTTTAGCAAGCGTTTTAAGCTTTCACACTTTAGGATGATCAACAATTTGAAATTATTTCTTCCCACGTTACTGTCTCAAGCCAAACGAAGCAAAACTTAAAATTTCAGGGAAAATTTAAAAAAACCGGCTGACAGAGCTAATCACGTAGATCATCATTTGGAATGTAGACACCAATTAGTTCTCACTTAATCTAGAAAGATACATTTGCAGTATCACTTCCTTAGCTTATAATTCTGTATTACATTTATACTTAAAAATACACAGTAATATAAAACATGTACATATAATATTCTACTAAAATGTAAGACACACGAGCAATGAAACTTTGTGACATTTACTACGATATTCTTAATACGTAGCAGCAGCTCAATAAACATCTGTTAAATAAATTTATTGATAAGTGTCAATGTTATTGTAGGCAGTTCCTGGAGTTGGCACGTTCGTATTTGAGCGTGGAGCTATTTCTCCAGGGACCAAGCAGATACTGAGTAAGAGCGAAGGAGGGTAACTTAGGAATGATGGGAGTGGCAGGAAGAACAGAAAGCTGGAGAGGTCAGCCAGTGACCAGAGGACGACTGCTCCCCACTGCCTTCTGGTTCTTGTCCAGGACCGCCTGGCACTCCAAACTTCACAGAGAAGCCAACGACACTGACTTTATGTAAACCTTTCCAACGTCTACGTATATTGCGCAATGCTGTGCAGGTAATTTTATTGCTATTTATTTAGGGCAGGAGATATTAGATACAGTATTTTCATTGCCTAAGTAAGTGGTTTTGAGATGGCAGTGAGTTTGCCCTCGCGGGGAACACTGGGTGATGTCTGGAGATGGTTTTGTTTGTAGCAACTGAGGAGAGAGGTACTGGCTTCCACCAGGCAGAGGCCAGGGACGCGGGTGAAATATCATCCAGTGCACAGGCTAGCCCCCAACGTGATAAAAAATTATCCGGCTCCAGATGTTCATAGTGCTGAGGTTGAAAATTTTCTTTAAAAAAAAAGCAACATAAATGCAGTGGATTAGTCATAATAACAGCGTTGATCCTGAGAAAGAAGTTGCCTGGGAGAGAGGAGTAAAGGCTAAGTCGAAAGTGTCACCTCTAATCATGCCACAATTCTCCATGTTTTGGTCACATTCAACCTTCTAAGACACGGTTTTGATAATGGGAGTTCTGTGATAAAATCAGACAATAATTATCAAATTAAGCCCAAAGTATATGGTTTACATTCAAAACAACTGGCCAACCAGCAAATCCTTCATAAACAGCTCATCATTTGGAATGTAGACACCAATTAGTGGGGTCTTCAACCCCTCATGAATTACTTTCTACAAAGCTGGTCTCTTTTCTGTTCCCCAAACACTAGATCCCTCGACTTCCACTGGGTTACTGAATTTCTTCCTTAAAGAAAGCCTATCCTGTCCTTCTCCACTCCAGTCAACAACTGCTTCAAACCACCTGTTTTGACCAGTGCTATCCACAGAGCCCGCGCTGATTCCTTCTCTGCAAACCATGCAGCTTTTCCCCAAGAACGCTCACATTAGATTTTCGAGTTATTCGCAGAGGCTACGTTGTACTGAAGTTGCATTATCTCCGACTGACTAGAAACTCATCTTTGGGAGCGCCTGTGTCTGCTAAACGTTCATAGTCCTTCACAAGTCACGTGGGGGCGAGCGTGCAAACGACAGGACAGATTCTCAGGCACATCCCATGGACTGTGGCAACGCAGCTGGTGCAGGATGGAGGCACAGAAAGCCTGCCTGGGTTTGAGCCCCATCTCTGCCATGTGTCTCACCTACAACTGTTAAAAAAAAAAATCGCATAATTATTTAGCCTCCATTTGCTAATTCAAATATGAGAATACAATCATTCATATTAACTTGTGAAAAATTTTACGGAACGCCAAAGAGTGCCAGAACCTTTACGGATATACAAAGCACTCTGAAAATCATCTGTTCAATGGGGTCCCATTATAACAGGTCTACGGAGGTATGTAGCGTTAAGTACTATTATTCTTACATTTTAGACAGAGGAAACTGCAGCGCAGAGAGGTTGACTAAACAAAGCAAGTGACTGCAGTCGAGACTTCAGGAACTGGGAGTTGTACCCATGCTCTGGCATACTCAGAGGAATGTTCTTTCCATTACAGAATGCCGCCCTGTTTATGCCACGTGCTGCAAAGGCTTAATGACGTGATCTATGTGAAAGGGATTTGGAAACTGAAAAGTACTTTGCAAATATTTAAGATTCTTAAAGTATTATGATCTCAGAAAGGATTCAACTCCAAAATGCCCTAGGTGGGTGTTACAAATTCCGAGGTACTTATGAAATCATAACCAATAAGACTGAGTATTTCATATCACAGACAAAGGGATCCAAATCTTAGGAGCCGAAGTACCGACAAAGAGGGAAATTACTGATATCACTTTGGTGAACTACCATCTGGACAGATGAGCACGAAAGTCCATACCTTACATTTAACCAAACACTTCCATAGAAGGAAATTATATTACCTTCTATTGCATTACCAGCAAAGGAAATTCTATTACCTAAATAGCAATTACAATAAATTCTGAAGCATAAAAGGTTCCTATAAAATTCAAATTTTCACACATGTCCAATAATCAAGGAAACAGAACCCATAATGACATTTTATTAAATAAACAGAACCCATTAAAACAAAGCCACCAGCATTCTGAACATTCCTACCTGTTCAAATTAACATCTGCTAAATCAACAAATTAGGATTAGTATTTCCTATGTGCGATGTATTCATCTAGTCTCCAAGATGGGGAGAAATTGGCAGTATTTCTGCCCTAACGCAGTATATAATCTCCATGGGAGAAAGCCTGTGATTAAGTCTAAAGTGATGAAGCATAAAATAACCAAGAGAAGAATAAGGTGCCATAAGACACTGAAGAAGGGATATGTATTTCCGTCTGGGATAACTAGAGAGGAATGTAGAGAATTGAGGACTCATGGATTAACCTAGGAGGAGGAGTGGGACTCTACCAACTTTCACAGATCTGGGGCCTGGATGATATACGTGGGGTGGGGTGGGCGGCGTATATGATGCAGGATAGCTAAAAGAGAAAACGCAGTAAACTACAAGGCTAGAAACACAGCCCTTGGAATTCAATGAGGAGCCACTAGCTGTCCTAGAACAGAGAGGTGCTTGCCTCACTTTGTGTTTGAGATGACTTGAGTGTTGCTGCAATATAATGATTTAAAAATATATATATTTGGTCATTCCGATGACCGAAATATATTTCTCAAATATATTTAATCTTTGTCCACCGTTCCTGAAAATGCTTCAGAGCCACAAAGGTGAAATGGGTGTCTTGTTATTAAGGAAGGTGACTTTAGGCCCACCCCTACGCCCACCGAAGGGCAGGGGCTGATTGACAGGAGGACCAATCATGTGATCAGAGGGTTGGAACTTTCAGTTCCACCCCCTGACTTCTGGGGAGGGGAGAGGGGCTGGAGATTGAATCAGCTAATACTTAGTCAATCATGGCTAGGTAATAAAGTCCTCATAAAAACACAATAGGACCAGAACACCTGGCTGGCTCAGTTGGAAGTACCTGCGATTCTTGATCTCGGGGTCATTGTGTCCAAGCTGCATGTTGGGTGTAGAGATTACTTTATTAATATATATACACTATATGTACACACATACACTTACATAGATTACTTTATAATATCTCATATATATAATATATATTACTTTATATCTCATATATATACTTTATATATATTACTTTATATGCATAGTATATATACTATATATATACTTTACATATATATGCATATATTTAAAGTATATATATATATATGTATATATATATATATGCTATAAAGAAAACCCACAAGGGGACTGTTCTTTTTATCCTTTCCAGACATTTTTCACGCTTGGGCAACCAGAACAATTCCATGTGCCACAGAGCTGGGCCCCAAGCTCCACAAGGACAGAAGCTCCTTTGTTGGGGACCCTCGCCCTATGTGTCTCTTCACCTGCCTGTTGATTTGTATCCTGTATCATATCTTTCCATAAACTGGTTAATGTGTTTCCCTGAGTTCTGTGAGCTGCTCTAGGAAATTAATCGAACCCTAGTAGGGAGTCGTGGGAACTTCCAATCTATCTCCGGTCTGGATCTGACTTTGGCCTATGAAGTTGGGGGCGAGGTGGACAGTCTTACAGGTTCTGTGGTATCTGATGCTATCTCCCTGTAGATAGTGTCAGAATTGAGTTGAATTCTCAAACACGCCGCTGGTGTCTGGGAATTGCTTGGTGGTGTGTGTGGGGGGGAACCCCCACATTGGAATAGGCTCCAGGAGCCCTAAAAGAGTTGGAATAGGAGTTGGATTACAGAGGTGAGGTTGTAGCAAATGAAACCAGAGCAGAAGTTTTTGCAATGTCTTTCAAAGCTTCTGTCTGCCATTTATAGTGTCCATATGCCATCTAGATGGCAGAGGACACTGGATAAAAGGAAAAGGAACATGAGCCTAGGAAAGGCAATGTGGGGCTGCAAGCTCATGGACACAGTTACTGGTTTGCTGTAAAAGACAGGAATGAGGGAGAAATGAGAAAAGGAAAACACACCAAAATTTCTAACCTCGACCTGAAAGGAACCCATGGTGTCCCTAAGGTGGAGTGCGGGGGAGAAACAAACATAGGGAAACCTGGGCAGTTGAGACTCTAACATGATGAGTTCAAGGCATCCAGTGGACATACACGAAGGGATGCCCAACAAGCTACTGGAATTGTGGACATGGAGTTCTGGAGAAAGGCTGAAGAAATGATGAGCACTTATAAACTTCTCTGCTCTTTCTATGTCATTCATTCATTCATTCGTTCCTTTTATAAATATTTGCAGAATTCAATTACCGCAGTGTCATGCTAAGTAATGGGTCTGCTAAATCTATGAACTACACAAAAAAACTGCCTCCAAGTTCTATACCATCTAGAAAGGTTAAAAAAATAAGTCATGTTTGTTTATAAGCAAAAGTCCAGGCTACATGTGAAAAAGGAAACAGAAAACATGAAGATTAGAGTGTCAAGAATTTGGGGAGTTGGGCTATTCAAGAGCTAGAACGGCAACACTGAGGAGATCTCCCATCGCTCAGCAAAGATGTTTTTGTTTCCCCTTTTTGTGTTTGTGCACAGGACACTGGAACTCAGGGAGACACAGACTTGGAACATGCTGGTGAAGAGAAGGAAGGGATCAGGTGGAGGGAGTCTGACCGAAGATGGAGGAGAACAGGAAATAATCAATTGATCTGAGGTCCCAGAGAATGTTGCAGGGGCTACAACATGAAAACATAGAATTTTAGAGAGGCAAGGAATTTCTGATGGCATCTATCCCAACCCTACACCCTCCAGACTCAGGAACTAAAACATCTTCATGGAGGCAATGGCTGGTTAGCAGGATTTCGGACCACAACTCTATCTATAATTGGACACGGGCCATTGAATTTCACTGTTCAACTTAGGGGATGTAAGAATTTGGATGTGGAGATACAAGACAACGATCAGGAGAAGCATGGCTGTTCTAGTCAGAGTTTTCCCATTCGGTGAGAAGGTGATCAGATGTATGTTCCTTTCTACGTGTAGTTCTGGTGGTTGAGCTTGAGAGGTCTTCAGTCGATGGACAGGACAGATGACGAGGGCACAGAAGTGGATGATTCCTGCCAGGTCTGAGGACAAGAGACAGACCCTGGATCCTTGGAGTTGGATCAACCAGGAGGACAATTCCTCATCTACCGCCTGCTAAATGGTTTTTCCCCATTCTAGTTGTATTTTAACCTCTCTGAACCATAGGTTTCTGCCACATAAAAGAATGGAATAATATTTGCCAAAGAGGATCATTTTGAAATAAATTTTATAAAGACAGCCTTTTAAAATACCTACACAAAAGTAGGTGCTCAATGAATCTGGTTCCCTTCCATTTCTAAAGGACCATTTGAAAGAATTTATTTTAGTTCTTTCATATTTCCCTGATACCTACCCTTTTTCTTTTAACCAAAGAAGACAATAAAATTTCTTTTCTTTCCAGTCTCTCAAGCATGTTCCAAGAATTGTTTTAGAAGTACCATTTTTTTTTTTTTTTGCCAAAACTCCAACAGCTATGTTTGGTTGGGGTGGCATTATTCTTGTGTGTGTCCAGAAGGTGGGATCAGAAGGAAAAATTGGAGACTAGGGCACTGTGCCATTTTGTAAGACATATGGTATGCTTTCACAAAAAAAAAATTCTGTTGAATAATATGAAAGCAAATAATGGTTTATATTTAATTTTTTGTCTTCACTGTTGCCTGGGTATAAGGAATAAGCTTTGAGCCTCACCAAAAAAAAAAAAAAATCCATCTTCTCATTTCATACAGGTACATATTCATAGCATATAATAATGCTATCAACAAAGACCATTTCTGTTTTCTAAATTAATGGCAGCAATTTCTCTGGGAAACTATAGATCTGGTTTTTATATGGAAGTGGATTTTTTTTTTCAATACATTTCCTAAAATATGTGCAACCTACTGCTGCCTTTAGAAGTATTCATGGACTCCCTCCAGCTCTAAATTGGTATAGAAATTGTTACAATCCTGTATGTCGAAAAGTGCACTGTGTCTTGCCAAAATAATGAAATCTTTTGGCAGACATCCTATGGAAATACAGTTGAACAATCATCAGAGCCTAAACCACAGAGGATTAGCATGCCAACCCAGCACAACAACGTTACGCCTTAGACATTTCATATCACAAATCAACTTTCTCCGAAACGATCAAAGGATAATTCCTTTCCCACCATGATGTTTATCTGCAAATCTGGGCCTCCTTTTATCACAGCTATTTCTCACAATAAAGGGAACTCTGACTTCAGGAGCTCTTTTAACTTCAGTGAAGGTGTTTAGAAATAAAGAGAAAACAACTGTAGTGGAAAAACGAGACTAATCAAGGTAGTTATTACCAGAAAACCACTCTCTCATTGTAGTTCTTCCTCACCTAAACTATGTCCTTGTGCATGTCATGAAGTCTCCTGAGACAGGTCATGGACTTCTGTTTCACTGAAGACCACACATGCTTTCTTAGCATCCAGATTTTCTGCCCAGTCTTCTGCTATGGAATTTTAGCATACCACTGCAGTTTCAAATAATATTCTCACGGTTATTTCCCAAATTAAAAAGATATTAATTACAGGGCGCCTGGGTGGCTCAGATGGTTAAGTATCTGCCTTCGGCTCAGGTCATGATCCCAGGGTCCTGGGATCGAGTCCCACATCAGGCTCCCTGCTCCTTGGGAGCCTGCTTCTCCCTCTGCCTCTCTCTCTCTCTCTCTCTGTCTCTCATGAATAAATAAATAAAATCTTTAAAAAAAAATAAAAATAAAAAAAATAAAAAGATATTAATTACAAAGGTAAAGTCACAACTTTACAGTGGAGAAACCGTACAAAGAATACTTTAACTACGTGATAAAGTCACATCTCCAGAAATGGGAGAAGCACAGCATCCCCAAGGCAGGATTCCTGCCCAAAAGGCAGAACCTGAACTGAACCACAAGGAAATAGCAAACAAATCCAGAATGAGTCTCCTGTGAAGCAACAAGCCTCTAGTCTTAAAAAATACCAATGTTGTGAAAGACCAAGAACGAATGACGAATGCTTCCAAACTCAAGGGGACTAAAGATATGCAGCAATCAAATGCAGAGCACGATGGTGGGCCGGATCCCGAATCAGACAAAACAAGGCTACGAAGGGTATTACTGGCATAATGGGGAACATTTAAATGTAGACTATATATGGAATAAAAGTGTTACATCGGGGCGCCTGGGTGGCTCAGTCGTTAAGCGTCTGCCTTCGGCTCAGGTCATGATCCCAGAGTCCTGGGATCGGGCCCCGCATCGGGCTCCCTGCTCCGCGGGAAGCCTGCTTCTCCCTCTCCCACTCCCTCTGCTTGTGTTCCCTCTCTCGCTGTGTCTCTCTCTGTCAAATAAATAAATAAAATCTTTAAAAAAAAAAAAGTGTTACATCAGTGTTAATTTCCCTGAATTTGGTAATTCCACAGTAGTCATGTAAGAGACGCATGCTAAAACTTGTAGGGGTAAAAGAATCATGACGCCTGCAACTCATACCTAAACGGTTGGAAACAAAATAACAACTATCACGGCATGCATACATCCATTTTTTTTCTATGTATACATAAAGAGAATGTGATAAAGCAAATATGGCATGCATAAAGAAGTTAACAATCTATAAATCTAGACTGGGGTCGGCAACTAGAAACCAGAGACCAAATCTGGCCCACCATCTGTTTTGGTAAGGAAAATTTATAGGAACACAGCCACGCCCATTTAGGTCACCACTTCTGTGCTATAATAATTGAGTTGGCTAGTTGTGACAGACCTTATGTCCAAGAAACCAAAAAATATTTACTCGTCTTTCACAGAAAGTTTGCTGTACCCTGATTAAGATAAATGGTAGATGGAAGTCCTTTGTACTCATAATTTTTTTGAATTTTTAATAATCAAGGTAAACATTAAAAATACATAAAGTAGTGGTGCCTGGGTGGCTCAGTTGGTTGAGCGTCTGATTCTTGGTTTCGGCTCAGGTCGTGATCTCGTGCGTCATGGGTTCAAGCCCAGCGGTGGGGAGTCTGCTTCAAGGTTCTCTCCCTCTGCCCCTCCCCCTGCTCACCCTCTCTCTCTCTCTCTCTCTCTAAAATAAATAAATCTTAAAAAAAACTTTTAAAAAATGAAGTCATCTTAATAATACTTGAAATCTCAAAATCACAAATGTTCTTCCTCTGGCATCATTAGAAAGCTATTATGGACATAGATCTATGAGCAAAAGAGGATGGAAAATCATAAAGTGGCCCTCAATGGGCTTATTTAAATAAGGAAGAGTGGAGATTTACAGACAAATGCTTCAGGTCCGAAACCTGCAGTGACTGGATGGCACGTCTTCCCGCAGAATCTTCTGGGCTTTGTAAAGTTAGACCCAATAGGTACTATCAACAGGTGGCTTCACCACAGCCTCAGAAACCCTACAGTAAGGGGGACAGGGATGGCAGACTCACCCTGGAGGTCTTACATTCATTCAGGTGGTTGTGGGATGAACCCTGTCATCCTCACTTTGTCTTGGTTTTTAATGACAAAACACGGGAAACAAGTTCACGCCCCGAAAGTGTCCCTCCCGCCTTTGTACTAAATAAACCCTTCTTATAACATCAAAGCAAAAGATTCCTTGCAATGAAAATAGGAAAGGAGTATAACCTACTTCTTTTGCAGTTGTGGACCACTCCATGACACGTTCTGAATAATTATGAGCTTTCAGTAGTATTTGCACTTCCTGCCTAGATTCGTACCTTAATTCCAAAATCAATCCAAGTCATATTTATTACAAGTCCAATGAGGGAAAACCGATGTTGGTGTTTGGCCAAGGCAGGGAAGTAAGGAGGGATGGTGCCCTTTCCTCAAACGAGGAAGCTGACATCTGAACACGAACATTTTCCTGAAGATACTTAAGAACTGACCCTCAGTAGGAAATGTTAAATACATTGAAG
Source organism: Mirounga leonina (assembly GCF_011800145.1). Classification (NCBI taxonomy): domain Eukaryota; kingdom Metazoa; phylum Chordata; class Mammalia; order Carnivora; family Phocidae; genus Mirounga; species Mirounga leonina. The sequence continues at coordinate 5,588,571 of NW_023270649.1, forward strand.
AAGCAGATGGCCCAATCAAAGATGTACCTGCCAAGTCAGCCTTTCCGCTGGGAAAAATAAAACATTTATATGTAATCAGAGTGCTCAAAAATTCAATAGCTAGAAAGTATTATCTCTATGCGTCTGTCATTCCAAACCCAGAAAGTGTAAACATACACACACATACACAACATTTTTTAAATTATAGCTTGATCATAGGCATCTGTGTCCTTTGGCAGACCATCCAATCAACCACTCATCTTTCTCCAATATTGGCCCCCAGTAGTCAAAATAACCCAAGAAACTTACCCCAGCCATTAGTCGGATCTTGGAGGCTGAATTAAGGAGAACCATCTCATGCAACCAGAATCTCAAGCTTTCACTAGATCGGATTTTACATAGCCTGGAATCACCAGTCACAGCGTCCTGCAGGCTTAAACAGCCAGACCCCATCTCCTGAGTGAAAGCCAGAATTTGATCTGCACAGCATGATTTTGACACCACTGAGCCCCTAGGTTAAAGAACTCCTCCTTGACATGCTTCAAGTTGAATGGAGATTAGGATTTCCATCACTTCATGCTACATTTAAAAGCTTATGCAAGTCTAGCGTTGATCCTTATCTTCCTATGTATTTTTTCTACACATTTTCTTAACAACACACAATTCCTAAGAAATCATGTAATTGGTAGTGTTGGAGAACCGTGTCAATCGTATTCCCAAGCTGGGTGGCCTGGTGTCCTTCTTCCCTGGGCCACAGGCCTTATAAAATGTTGCACATGTCACGGGAGGAATTAGATTTTTCTACACTTGATCTTAGCCAAAAGGCCGAGAAGCGATAGGAATTAGATTTTTCTATTTGCTCCTATGTTAAATCTCACGGAGGTACTTTTCAATAGCTTCTATGTGCTGTGGGTTAATAAGACTGTTTTTACCAACAGTATTTAAGAATGGCGTAGGTACATACTCACTTGTCAGCGTATGATTTCCGAGAAATTAAATCTGTTTGTCTGAGAGGTGAGTGATTGTAGTAGGTTCTGAGAGACAACCTAAAAATGAAGCAAGTCCTTAGCTGGACAGATCAGCAAGAGTGTCAACACTAATCCTTTTCAGATAGAAGCCGTCTGTAACACTGACAGCTTAATATCTTATCTGTGTGGTTTGGCTGTCTGACATGTCAAGCTCAAGGAAGGCATGGTGCGCTCTTGAAAGGACTAGGGAACCGAAGCTCATAAGGACTTTCATGCTTCCTGTCTCCCTTGCCAGATCAAATCACCCCAGCTTTGTCAACATAAAAGCGCCTCGAACACATTAGTGCATCCCTGAACAAACCCATTCAACTTGGCATTATGTGGTAGGTCTGCTCAAAATTAACGAGTGAGTCACAATATTCATAACTTTCCAGAAGCTGAGAAGAAAACATTGTCATTGAGGGTTTATATTAGTTATGGGTGGGAAGCCCTATTTATATAGAACCTACCTGACCTTTAACCCAAACTCAGAACTCACACAACCTCATTGGGATCTTTAATTTTGTTCTTCCCTTACCCCCCCAAAGACTGATACTGAGTTTCCGCTGTCCAGTGGAATGCCATTATAATAAGATGACAATTAAAGCTACTTGTGAACCCAATCACAACTAGCAGCGAGTGCAAACTCACTGAGTATGGGTCACAGCGAAGGTCTGTTTCATGCTCCTAGTCTTTCAGGAAACTTTGCACCGGGTCTCGAATGGCCTTCTTTACACCGTGCGCAATGTTCACATGGGTTTCTCAGGCTACTTTCCCTCGTAACTCCCTTGACCTGAAACACGTAGTCAAGAATCAACCACAGACGTCTCATCTTGTTGTTTTGCACTTAATTCTGCGAATCCAACACTGTTTAACTCTATGCTGACTCTCTTGACTCCTTTACCCACTCATTCATCTGCGGAACCAAAAAATCTAGGAAAAAAAGGCAGCTCGAATCGTGTGGCACAGTGCTGCTGAGTGCTGGAAATGTGGCCAGTGTGACTAAAAACCAAACACTTAATTTTTATTCATATAAACGTGGAGAGCCATGTGGCTCGTGGCCACCATACTGGGGATGGCAAACTGAGTGTTAGAAAAGCACAAAGGTGTGCATTCAGCATCCATTACTCTCTCTTTCTACTGGGAGAGGAAATAAAAACCGCATTTCCCAGATGACCTTGCCACTGAGATTCTGAATCAATTAGGCTATGCTAATTAATGCACTCATGCAGCAATTAAAGGCAGAAATGAAGCAGAAGATATTTTCTTGCCTCTCCCCTGTTCACTATTTCTACTGTCATTTTTGACTCCTTTCTTCAGCTTCTTGCATGTTTGGAGAGGCTTTATCAGGGGAGGATTCTTAACTCTGAGGTAGATGTTCTGGAGAATCCTCCACGAGAGCAAGACGGTCAGCTCTGCCCAGCTCTGGAGTCCTTTCTGGACATTGGGCATACGGCCCATCATCCCTTTGACATTTCCAATCATTGGTGAAGCACCTCATCCCCTGTGTAAATTCCTTCCAGTGTATGTACCTAGAGTGGTTTATTTTCTTCATCTTCACTGCCCAATACAAGAGACGAAGATGCTAGCTGTGCACTCAGACTGAACACCTACACCCATCACAAACGCAAAGAGTAGATACAGCTTCTGATTGTCTACTGTGTCAGCAATGTTCATCCTTAGCCCCAGGATCCCTTCACTTTGGAGTAAACAAAAGTAAGTAAGCAAAGTAATATTCTCCCTCTGCTTTGTTCCTTCCCCGCCCCCTCTCCTGCATATACATTTGCTGAGCTACATCTGTGTGTCTGGCACTCTGAGAGACACGGGGAGGCCATGTACACATCGATATTCTGTCAGCTTCAACCTTAAGTACAACAGAGGACAAAATTAATGACACCATTACAACACAGCGGGTCAATGCTAGGGAAGAAGAGTGGAGAGATGCACAGCCGGAGTTGGACAAAGCTCTCTGGGTGAAGCCATGCGTAGGCAGAAAACAGAGCGCTGAGCAAGAAAAGAATGAGGAGCAAAAGAAGGTGGGATAGAAGATTATGCTCCTGTCAGATTTGATCTTTGGAAGCATGAAAATAAAGCTGTAAATTCCGGCAACGTAGACCCACCCGAAAGGTCTCTGCTGTGCTGAGATGAGAGACATACATGATTCATGACACACAGGCTACTCAGTAAACTTTAGCTCGTGGGCAAATGGAAGCTGGGATCCTTGCGATCCTTAGAGTAATTGCTGAATGTGTTTCCAGAAGCACAGCAGGCATGATGTCAAAATGCAGAACAGAAGAAAGAAAATGAGTCTGTTACTGAAGAAATTTATGTTCCCTTTATCAGAGACAAGTGATCTAGCTTCCATTTCTCCAAATACCCGGCGCCATTTGTAGAACCAATCCTTCAATTACCTCACAAAGACAGCATAGAGAGGTCTGCTTGATGAAATGGTAAAATTCCCCGAGTAAGACTGCATGCCCTTGAAAACGACACGTACATGGACGTAACTATATCATAACAGCCGTGTGTGGAACTCATGACGTAGCCGATGTAGTCATGGACTGCTTTCTTCCGTTTCGGGAGGCTTAAGAACGTTCTTAAAAACAGGAGCTTAAAAAAGTCTCGCTCACACATAAAATGATTCAAGAAATTTAGGCGACGTGTACAAACCCCCTCAATCTGAATCGGCAGCCTCACGTAATTCAGGACCGCCGCGTTTAACAGTCTAACTGGCCAGTGACGCACGGAACGAAAAGTGAAGGGTATTTCACACATTTTATTACTCGCTTCCCAATTCGGTTTGTTCAGTCCACGTGTCAATCCGTGAGAATGATCTTAGACGCCTTGAATCCGCACAATCATGGAGCAGCCAAACTCAACCAAGACACTGCTCACTGATCATCATGTAGCCACATCGCTGACCGCCAAGCATACCTGCTTTGTTCCTAGTGGCACTTGGTGCACTTTCATTTGCTGCACCGTGCTGTTCTTCTAGTTGTTTTTTTTTTTAAGATTTTATTTATTTGACAGAGAGAGACACAGCGAGAGAGGGAACACAAGCAGGGGGAGTGGGAGAGGGAGAAGCAGGCTTCCCGCCGAGCAGGGAGCCCGATGACGCGGGGCTCGATCCCAGGACCCTGGGATCGTGACCTGAGCCGAAGGCAGACGCTTAACGACTGAGCCACCCAGGCACCCCTGTTCTTCTATTTCTTAATATACTACCAAATCTCTGTGTGTTTATTCAAAACACGAGAACTCGTACCTAATGTATTGACTTCAAATAGGAAATGTTACTGACTCATGCCAAAACTGTATCATGAAGAGAAGAAAAAGGAAAGCATCAGACCGGAGTCTTCTGTAGGAAACAGTCCTACAAAATATTTTTAGAGATTCAAGACTTGTCCAAGAAGGCCAGTCAGTCCTTCCTATGAAGCGAGGGGCTCCTCTCTCTCTTGTTTGTTTATTTTGGACAGGAAGGTGCCTGCTGTTTGTTGAAGGAGCGACAGCAGGGGCGCCCAGAGGATTCCCTCCCGTTCGCTTTCTGCAGCCCGTCCCCACCGAGAAGGCCAGCGCAACGGTGACGACAAAATGCTCTTGTGCCCCGGGTCGACTACTCCTGAGGAGTTTTATAGACCACCTAACAATCAAAGAAGGGGGTAAAGGCCGCCTTTGTGCCCGCGGTTACTTTGTCTTCCCTCGCCCGCTCCGCAGTCCCTCCCAGCCCCACCACCACAGCCGCGCATGGCTAAGCTGCCAGAGGCATGGGGCTTTTCACTCCGAATTTCACGGCAGGATAAAATGCAGGGGCTGTTTCCCTGGGGACCTAAAAGCCCTCCTTTGTGAGCCCAGTGGAGAGTCAGGTTAAGTCCTGCATTTTGGCAGCCGGCATCTGTTTGTCTTCATGCTGGGGTCCTCTAACGGGAGGCAGGGAGAGGAAGGGAAGCGCAAATAGGAGCCAGTCTCAGAAAGTGCTCTTCTCGGAGGCACATCCCCCCTCTGCCACTCGACAGAAATCAGGCGAATGTGAATCCACTGCCTACCGCACGGATAGCCCTACCAAATCAATTCGATGAAGCTGCGAGGGACAGCGCTTTCCCCTTCTTGCAGGCTGAGTTCACTTGTTGCTTAAAAGAGAGAAAAAGAAAAAAAAAAAGAAAAGAAAAGCACAGCCTTTTGCTCAGACGTTTTAATCAACAAAAAGAACCTGCCAAAAATGGTATTGAAAATACTGAGGATCTATTTCTCGGGTCTTTCTTTTCCCCCACTTGCAATAAAATCAGAGAACTTTGGAATTAATGCTTCTCGATACGGGAAACCTGTTGCACTATTAACAGACATTGCTATTCAAGCTTGATAAAGGGCTCATTCTATCCAAGACGGTCTCCACGAGGAAAAGCTTCCCAGCATAATGTCAATCATTTCTGTAAGCTACCAGGACAATTTCTGCTCCAGAAGGAAACCGATGGGTAGATGTGGCCCCTAAAAACTTCAATGACTGAATACGACCCACATGAGTAGTTCGAAAACAGAGAGGGTTTTCTAATGTCATTATAATTGACACAACAATGCTTTTCCTCCTCATCACAGGATTAACTTTCTTCTCTGCTGTTGTTCTTAGATATTTACTTCAGAAGCTCAGCCCATATGCAGAAGAAGCAGCATTTTAAAATTATGAACGTTAAGTAGGATAGTCACACAAGTGGAATGCCCAAGGAGTAAGGAATTTTTCAGGGGATGAAGCAATAAGAAAAAATTTTGTGAATTTTGCAGAGTTACTGCAAACATAATCAGATAGACACACACATACGCATACACATGCATGCGCACGCACACACACACCCTCCCCCCAAAATAAAAGCAATACACTGCCAACTAAATAGTTCAGGGAATAATCGGATGTTTGGAATGAAGAAAAAAGAGGCTCTCGGCAAAGTGTTCCATGAAATAAAATAGCAATCCTTACCTTCACCGTCTCATTAAACTTATTTCTTGTGATCCTTTTGTTTTCCCTTCAGCAAGATGGATGCAATTATACCATCCATCTTTTTAAAATAAATTCTAGACATACCAATGGAAGAGTTGGCACTTCCATTTACGGATTCCTAACATGCTTATGTGACCCACAGAAGGTCTTTCTACTGCGGAGGAGCGGAAGGTGTGTTTGCAACTTGGAACCGTGGACCTTTATCTAATGAGTCAATCTGGCAAAATGATGTGTCAACCCAAGGTACCGGTGGCTACAATTTTAAGCTTAAATCAGACACTGCCCGAATGAACTGCGCCCTCCTATTCTATTATCATTCTGTTCTGCTTCTGTTTAAGACTTAGGTTGACAAGAATCGTACCATGTAGAGTACCTTTTGGCCTCCACATTATATTAGATGGGTTTCCCACATGTAATTTCGAAGTGAAATGCTTTTACCACAAAAGGATCTCAATTTCAAATGCATGCTCCTCCACGTGCAAGTCAAGGTTGCCCCCTAAGTGCAACGAGGCAGAGTAGGAAGCGGGAGCTGCGTGCAACGTCCCGTCAGTGGAGAGGAGTCCACGTGTCCAGCTCTCCAGCATCAGGAGGAATGTCCATGCCTGCCGGAAGCCGAAGGGCGAACCACACAAACTCTCTGCACATGTTGGCAAGGCATGAGTTGACTAAGATTTCGACTGTTGGTCCTCCTAAAGAAAGACTTCCCGTGTGGACCCTCAGATTCTATATGCAAGGCACCTGGAGTTCTTCAGTCAGCTTTACGTTAATCAGTGGCCTTGCCGAACCAACAGAGTGGCAGATCTGTGGGATTGCACTTTGTGTTTTTACTATTGCCTCCTTTTTTTTGTATTTCTCCACTCACCTTTTGATTGTGTTATCCTTAAGCTCTTTTGTCTCCTCTATTTATTTTGCAGTCCGTCTTATCTTTCACTTGTAAGTGAAGAAACATAAGCTCAACCTCCGTCTGAACTCAGAAAGTTAGGTCTACCTGTTATGTGTAAGTTTTGTGTGAGTTTTTTCTTCTTATACAAGAAGATATGGGGGTGGGGGGCTGCATAGAGACATACAGATCGTCTCTGATTCTGGAAAATAGGTAGTTTTAAAACTCTCCATAATTTACTTTTTCAAAAGAGGCAAGAATATCTCTAGCTATATCTAGGCATTTAGCCTGAGGAGAATCTTTTCTTGGGGAAGAAGAGCAAAATGACCACGTCTATCACAGATACTATTTTTTTTTTTTTAAGTTAATAAAGAGCAAAGGAAATGCTGGTGAGTTTGGGAACCACAGTAATAAGCGTGGGACAATCAAGGAACACATCTTCAGGCCAGTGAATGTGAATTTTGTAGGCCTAGTGATTTTGGAAGCTGCTGCTAGGGTTCTCAAATACTTTGCTATATTGAAAGGATGTCCTGTTCCTCAGCATGCACACAAATATAAGCACTGAAACCCATTTTCCATCTATACTTGGCTACAAGAGAAAGCTTTCTATCTTTTGTAGGTTGCAACTATTAGTAAAGTCTACCCCTGCCTGCCAGAAAAAGGGAGGCTTGAGAGTAGAATCATACTTTTAAGAGAGTATTTCATACAGCATTTGCAGGCTCTAATGGGATCGGGGTTGAGGGCTTGATCCCCATGTGGCACAATGGGCCGTACACAGAGAAAACCATTCCACCTCGAAAGGCGTCCTGAGCAGGCCACTGGTAAGAAATGCACCATTCATCTTGCGGACACGGGCAGGGTTTCTCAGCCTCAGCACTAGTGACATCTGGGGTTGGATAAATCTTTGTTCAGGGAGGCTGTCCCGTGCATTGTACAATGTTAGCAATATCAGCCTCTCCCCACTAAATACCAATAGCATCTCCATCCTCACCTGTGAATGGGGATATCTCAAAACATTGCCAAATGTCCCCAGGGGCGGGGGGAGGGCAAACATGCCCCTAGTTAAGAACCAGTGTGACAGCCTAAGACCCTAGATAAGATAAGTTAGCTCAAAACCATCACCAGCAGGGAAAAAGGACTCCACGATGCTGCATCAGAACCCTTGTCTCCACGATGTGGATTTCTCAATAACAGGATCCAGATTGAAATTCTGCCATGAGGCTAAAAAGAGTAGGTTGGGAACAGAAGTAACTCATTATAACAGTTCAAAGGATGAAAGAAAAGAAAAAGTAAAACAAATAACTATCCGAACACTTGAAAATAAGTTTAGGGTTCCCAAAGTATTTCCACAAATCAACATTGCTTTGAATATTTCTGTGGGACTTTTGCAATCAATATTCATGCAAAAACGAGTCAAATCTGTTAGCTTTTTAGTGAACAGGATGTTTCTAGCTAGAAGCTATTTTAGAGGTACTTTCTCTCTTAGCTATAAGCAGTCAGCAAATAGAATTACTGTGCTCATCCTCCTTGAGAAAAGACCTAAGACTTCCACGAAGATGAATGACAGAGGAAAGAAATTCGAAATTCTCTCATTATACTCTTTTGAGCCAAACAAGCACCTTCAACGCATGCATTTTGATTTTACCACGTTTCAAACACTGTGACCTGTTCTGTTCAGTTCAGTCATCTAATTGGGAGCAACAGATACCAAAACTTCCCACAAAGCATCTGAAACCCAGGGAAGTTCATCAGGTTGTAAAAAGGTTACAAACTGATAGACGGGCCAATTAAAATGGTTCTCAGACTAACCTTCATAGTGAAGAATACTTCGTATGCCTCTAAAGTGGACCAAATAGTGTATGAGGATAGAATAACTATATAAAGATCATTTTATAAGAAAACAAATTTAATCAGATCACCTGCTAAAAAGAAGCATCCAATAAACATTCAAAATAAGTAATTTGGCCATAATTCTGGACTCTAAAATAAGCAAAATAATTCAAAATAGGCAAATTTTTTTTCAAAACAGGCAAACTTTTAACAATTTTGCTATGCCTAAGCCAAGCTGAAGAATGAAAATTCATTAATACATAATTATATTCTTTGTATTTTGACCAAATATTGTCACTTCATAAAACTAAGGAACCACAGAAATTTGTTACTCTACTTATATAAAGTAACGGCATTATTTTTAAAATACCCCAACGAATCTCCGCAAAGTCCAGATATGTTAGTAAATAGTTTTAACATATATAAACTCATTTCCTTTTTAATTTCTTGTATGTCTCTTCTTTCTGTAAAGTGATGGTAGAGATATGTGGACATACGACATCTGAAGGGACACCACACAGAAGAGGGCACTCGAGATGTTTAGTAAATAAAAATGGGAACCCTTGGTATTTTATCTTCAGCGTAAAGAAGCAAGCAAGAGGTATCACTCTCCCGAGTCGGCGTCTCCTGCATCACCAGCCCTTCTGTTACAACGGCTCCCTCAGAGAAAGGTTTCTGGGACGTGAAGATCCACTAGACAAATGCTACCCTGCCCTAGTCTACTTCTCTTCCAGGAATGACTCCTGAATTCCTTCAGCACCCAGAGATTCCGCAAAGGGGTTCGCCCTTAACTCCAAGACATTTCATAAAGTACAAAACCGAAACTACCCCCACATCTCTAATGGTAAGACGCAGATCCAGATGGAATCGCTGGGACCGGGTGTGAGACCGAGGAAACCAAGGCCCAGGGAGTTGACATATGTGATGAACTCAAGGCAACACATCTCAACCATGACAAACGCAGGACTGAAGACACATCTCAGCACCTCGCTACCAGCGCTCTGTCGAGCCCCTCGCGTTCACCCACCAGTCACGGTGCCTTCCTGACGCACCGAGAAGGCACCTGCCACAGACTCTCATCTCCTCCTTCACCTTAGTTTTTGCCAAAGTCCTACTACCCTCTTCTCTTATACTCATGAGGCCAAGACTTTTGTCTTTGTTCATAGCGATATCCTCAGGGAAACTCTCATGAGGAGGGGGTCCTCGATGAATGAACACAGCAGTAACATTCCATCACCCTCGGTCTTCACGAGACCAAGTCCCACAGTTTCAAATTTCTCACTAACAGGAATGGTCCTCTCAAGTTTTGCCAGCACAAGATGGCACCCCAACCAGCACCACCGCTTGTGGGGTTCCTCTCCTTGGTGCAACAGGTTGCAGAGGGTCCTCTCCATAGGGGTTGACGTAGATTTCCCAGGGAGCTGATCAAGCGGAAAGTTCAGGGCTCCTCACTCCCTACGAGCCCCTCCAAGGCCCTGGAGGATGTCCTCGCAATGCACTCATGTATAAAACTGGCAAACTTCCTATTTTCACTCATTTTTCTTAATTACGTAAGTTTCCGTTCTACACACCTCAGCCACATGTGGGCAACAGGCTTTATTTTTGGCAAAGTGTCGGCCAGTGTTAGTTTTAGCTGCTGCCTGGGGAAGCTGCGGTCGCCTTGTGCAGACTCTCCCCTTCTCCCAGAGGCTCCAGGTGTGTGGGGTCTCTCCTGGGAGTTGTCTGGGCGGCTGCAGGAGACCACGGCATCCTGGTACTCTGCTACGTTATGGCCTCACAACGTGCTCAGATCGTGTCTGCTGATGGACTTCCCATGTGCCCTTTAAGAGCACACTCCCAAAGGCTTCTCGGGTAATCAGGAAAAGGCAAGTAAGAATCAGACAGTGTCAAACCACAGTCTATTTGCATTTGCGGGAAAAGCATGGTCAGAATTTAGAGATACAAGACGGGGCAAACAGAACCAGTGTAGGAATGACAAAAAACAGAGAGCAAAAAACAGAGGGTCAAAGATACACTCCCATACAACAGGCCGATGACGATGATGAATATCACCCTCAGGAGGCTGTCCTTTTAATAACCATGCTTAAGCATGCTGTGGAATCAAAGGAATAGGAGAGGTGTGGACAGGGGGAGAAATCCAATTTGTAGTCACAGAGGGAGTACTGGGTGAAAACCATTTGAAAAGGAGTCAAGGCTTAACAGAACTAGTTTATCAATGAAAGACATTTCAAAGCCTTAAAGAAAAATTACTAATGCCCATTGCTAATTAATCATTCTGCAGATTCTCATGCAAATGTTCTTTGGGTGGCTTTGATCCGCACTGACACCTGAAAGAAAGCACACAGTGTCTGCAGACTGGAGAGATACTGGGAAGGAACGGGGCGCGGGAGGACACAGAGCCCTGTGCCTGGGAACTCCGGAGCCCCAGGCGCCGGGCGGCCGAGCGGCAGAAAGCAAGGCTCCATCCTGGCCTGCCCCGGGAACTCAGAGATGGCTCCTCAGTGGCCCCACACCTCTCAGGCCACAAAACGCATACCCTCATCAAAAGCAGATGGCCTTCCCATGCCCTCTTTCTTAAAACCAATGCAAATAGCCTCCTGGGACTCTAATACCACCGCAAGCATGAAAAGGAGAACAGAATATGTTAAGGCCCCGAAGAACTGGGTAGAAAATGTTAAAGAAAAGTAGCCAGAGAGTGGCCAAGTAATGGAGCTATCGCCTCATCGATGAGGGAAAGAAAAGATTATTTGAGGAAAATTAAAGAGAAGCCCTATTTCAGAGCAATATTCTCATCTGACGGGCAGCCAAACTCGACATTTTCACCTGATTTAGAACAGGAGCGCCTCTGCTTTACGGGATTCTCAAGCAAATGCTCTAAAAACCATTTAAAATGATACTGAATCAAGAAACAATCCCCCAGATTGCGATTTCTCCACTGGCTTCCACGAAGTCACACAATAAAACACAAGTGGGAAATCATGCATAGAAAACGAGGCCGACCGCTGGCTTTCCGCGTCTACGTGAAGCAAACGCCTGTCGACCTAGTAGGTTAGCTGGAATTCCACGTATATTCCCGCAGTTTCCATCACCGTCAGTGATCACAGGGATCAGAGGTCCTGTCGCAGGGTGAAATTTCCCCACTTGGACATGCCGTCTGGACAGCAGCTCAAGAGAAGGGGAGGTCACTAGCATTAGCCTCGTGTGCATTCAGCCTTTGGCTTACTTGTTTAGGAAGGATTTAAAATGATACACATATTTATAAAAACATAGAAAAATAACCTGAATTGGAAGTTAATGAGAAGAAATAAGACAAACCAATAAAGTGTCTGATACCAAATTATACTCTCCAGAGGCCTTCCCACTCATTGAAAGGAGACCACCAATACTGGTCTGAGCTTTCCACTACCCAACAGAAGAGCGTGATCAGTCCACACAATTCAAGCATACATTAGTTAAAAGCAAGGAAGTAGTCTGGGGAAACAATGCTTCCTAACACAAATACCAAAAACGATTTTCTTCTCAAGTTCAGAAAAACCACATTCTAATAACGGAACGGACTTAAGAGAGTCTTCATAGAAGCGATGTTGAGGGGTTCACAGGGCTCTTTCTCGAGGCATGTTTCACTCAAGGGTAGCATCTCACCAAAGCAAACTCAACACCCTCAATTCTGAAGGTCCCACAAACTCTGAGTACATAACCAGTTCTTTGCCCAACTGGATTCAGCCAGTCTTTGTCCCACTTAGAACACTGGGTGTAATTCATGCTAATTTGTTTCTCTCATGCTCATTTTTCTCACGTGCTCATCTTTGCATTGTACCTCTCGTAAGTTCGGTAATTTTGAGGTGGAAGACAGAAGAAACAGAGCTCAACTGATGGCCAAATGAATGGGTGTCCATGAACCCGCTGTCATGCGGCTTGGATGCTCTCCGGGATGGAAAGGAAGCGCCCACGGAAATTCTTACTGTCTACCCCAAGAAATGAAGTGGCAGATCTTATTGGCATCACCTTCAAAATACTTCCCAACATACCTCCATTGTCTCCCTCACTCCCTCCAGATCACAATTACAGGTACAAATACGCAACACGTTGAACAGTTGCCTTTTGCAAAAAAAACTCTTTTTCCCAACTCCATCTCCCCCTTATCTGCCTTATTTTTCCCCCTTGTTCTCCTTGCCAACCAGCACATTTAAATTTGCTCCTAGTGGGGGCCCCTGGATGGCTCAGTAGGTTAAGCACTGGCCTTCGGCTCAGGTCATGATCCCACTATGGAGCCTGCTTCTCCCTTTCCCAAATCCGCTGCTCCCCCTGCTTGTGCTTTCTCTTGCTCTCTGTCAAATAAATAAATAAAATCTCAAAAAAAAAAATTTGCTTCTTGTGTTTTTGTGCATTGCCCACAGTAGAAGGTAGCTCCACGAGGACCCGGAATGGGTCTACTTTTTCATCTTGGCATCCCTGGAGTCCATTAACAGGCTTTGGCACCCAATAGACATTCAATAAATGTTCAATGCACTTGTAAAGAATGAGCTTTCGACAACATGACCAGAAGTTGAACCAGGAATGCCTGCTGCCACAGTGAAGATAATAAAGAGCCACTGTCCCCCTGCCCATCTCGTGGCCAGCGTTCCCGGTCGCATGGGATCGCTCCGGCTTGGACACACCTGGCCATCCACACCCTCTGCAGCGCTGCTTCAGGGAGGAGGACAAACACGAGCACCCAGGCTTCAAGCTGCCCTCTGCAGCTGAGAGGCAAGGACCATCACATTCTGTGGGGCCACGCATCAGAAAAGGGGAAGACGCTCTTGGAAAAGCTACAGGACAGTTGAAAGCGGTCGTCAGAAAGGCAGCAGAGGGAAGGCAACGTAAAAGGCATGCTGAGCAAAGAAAAATCAATGAAGGCAAAACAAAGAAGAAACGTTAAACCAACCTCGGTTTTTGGTGAATCACAGGAACCTTGCGTGCCTGTGGCTTTTGATTATGTTCAAGGCAGATGCGTCCTTTTTTCTGTGGTGGGCAGAGGCCCCAAAGCCCAAGACCCCATTGCCCGCTCTGCAATTAAAGCCGGGACCACAGGACTTGTTTGTGTAAATGGTCAGTCAATATTTTCGGCAGGGGTGGCCTCATGAGTGTGCAGTCTCTGCAGTCAACACAGGGCCCCAGGTTTGGAAGGCACCACCCGTGGTTTAATGCTTTACCGGAACCATCTTGGAGTTGTTAATTTTTTAAAAAGGCCTTCATTCTCATTTTGCACCAGGCCCTACTATAATCCTAAGTGAGAAGTTCTCCTTTTTATGTTAAAAAATAAGTCCAGGGGGCACCTGAGTGGCTCAGTTGGTTAAGTGTCTGCTTTTGACTCAGGTCATGATCCCGGGTCCTGGGGATCGAGCCCCACATCGGGCTCCTTGCTCATAGGGGAGTCTGCTTCTCCCTCTGCCTCTCCACCCCCCCCCCCCCCCCCGGCTTGTGTTCTATCTCTCGCTCACTCACTCTCTCTCTCAAATGAATAAATAAAATCTTTAAAAAAATTAAAAAAATAAATCCAGTACCCTAATTCCTGATGCAAAGCATGGTGAGAAATTTTTTAAAATACTTGCATTGTTCAAACATGTTTATATCCACATTACTGATGGGTTATTTAACTTGGACTTTCCCCCACACGATTGGCAATTTGTATGCATGTGTATAAGGCATTTAAATCTATCAATATTTGCATGAGTTTATGGCCATAAACTAGCACAATGACTTGGAATTCCAATTTCACATGAGAAATACGGGGATGCGAGACCACCAAATACAGAACGATGTCACTCGGGAAACAAGTCACACAGAGCTCTGGTTTGGGGAAGGAGAATACCCACATCATTATCAGGTATTTCTGTACCCACAATGGGATTTGTGGGCCAGTTTCCCAGCAAACATTCTGCTGTGATCTTTTTTAAAAGTAGTTACTAGTAATCTCCCAGAAAATAATACACAAATTGTAGCCACTGAAAAATAAACTTGTGTGCATGAATGTATGCACACATGCACCCATTTACCTTTTCAATCGGGCGTCATTCATAAACAGAGTCACCCTACCCCAATTCCCTTCATTTACAACCTCAAAACCAACTAAGGCGTAAGCCGAATGTAAAGCCTGCTACCGCCAGAGATATCTCGTGGTGTCTGTGGAGAAGCTCTGCTGAGCAGTAAATTCTGCTCAGGTCAGAGCAGAGCATGACAAGGAAAGCAGGTACTGGTCTCCGTCCGTCTCTGATGCCCTCCTGGGCTTGTTCGCATCCTGTTCTCCAGCACCGTCTCTCTTTGCACAGAACTCAACTTCTATCACTCTGGGGACACGTCTTCACAAGACTATGTAGGCAAACGTTATAGGTATGTTGTGTCACACTGCCCTTTCTTGTAAATACCACACCAGCGACAACACGAACTGAAGAAGGGCACGTTCCCAGGGCTCCGTGGAGAGATGCCCAGTTGCAGATAAGAGGCAAAGCTACAAGAAGATGTGACCGCAACATCGTGCTGTGCCAGAAATTTCGTAAGGGCTCAAAAATTAACAGCACAAGTCAAAAGGATACAAGAGTGTTGTTGAAGATGCTGTTGTGAGACACAGCAGTGAGAAGCTGAGGGTCAGTACAAATGATGCAGTGATGGATGACAGTCCAGCGAGGCAAACCAAGACTCTCCTGGACCAAACTCTGGACAGGCTCCTCTGAGCTCTTGCTTGACTATGTCCCATCCTTGGGCCTGTCCTCAAGAGCCCTGTCTTGGCAAGAATCCTGCTGAGTCAGTTGAGCAGAATCCCCACCCGGGCCGTCTGGTCACCTTCAGTAACTGATCCAATTCCCCAGCCTCCCCCAGGAGATGTCCAGTCACCTGGCCTGCCTTCAGCAAGAACCCTGTCAAGTGGGTGGAGCCAGGATCCCCCTTCAGGGCTGTTGTTTGCTCTCGGTCATTTTCCTTCCACTGACCCCCATCCTACTCCTTGGCTGTAAACCCCCACTCACCCTTGCTGGATTCAGAATTGAGCCTTGATCTATGCTGAGGTCTCTTTCCCCTCTGTTGCAACAGTTACTGACCAAAATCGGTTTTTCCCATGTTACATCAGGCTCCAGCGTTTGCAAAATAAGTAAGACTCCATGAGTCCACACCGATACTACAAATATGAACATGACGATAAAGCTCTTCCTTAAGCCAGAGTGCAGATTAACAAATGCAGAAGGAGGAACGTGCTGGCTCCCAGAGCTGGCCCCGCACAGGAACTATTCCCAGTCCCACAAGTACCTCAAGCACCACTAAGTTCTCCTCATAACAAAGAGTTTCCCATTCCTAGGAAAAGATTAAAGGGATGCCACCAAATGTCAACATTGGAATAGTGCAACTAGGGGTGACAGTTTTTCTATTTCCATTCTGTATATATTTTTTTAAAGATTTTATTTTTCAGTAATCTATACCCAGCACGGGGCTGGAACTCACAACCCTGAGATCAAGAGTCCCACGTTCCAATGACTGAGCCAGCCAGGCACTCCCCCTACATATTTTTGAAGGGGTGTGTATTGCCTTTATCATGGAAGCAGCATTTTTTAAATTTATTCATTTGAGAGAGACAGAGAGAGCACAAACAGGGGGAGCAGCAGGCAGAGGGAGAAGCAGGTTCCCCGCTGAGCAGGGAGCCCGATGCGGGACTCGATACCAGGACCCCGGGATCATGACCCGAGCCGAAGGCAGACGCTTAACCGACTGAGCCACCCAGGTGCCCCAGAAGCAGCATTTTTTTATACTATGCACTCATTAGGACAACTTTTGAGGTTTAAAACACCAAATTATTCCTTCTTAAACCTACCCAAAAAGGATGTGGCTATTTTTAGGTACTGAAATGTTGGGGAGCCAATTCATGTAAATGTTTAAAAAACATTATCCTCTTATATGAGTTACTAGTATTAGAAAATGAAGGGGTCACTTAACTTTACCCTCAAAATATTAAAGCAGGTAATTGTGGCAATATTTACTGTGCTCATTCTGGCAAAGCTGATGATTTTGATGATATTCCTTAAAATTGAAAACACTGACATTCCTTTTATCCAACTCATACACACGCCACAAAAAGTGACAAAGATAGAGAAAGACACAGAGAGAGAAACATAAAGAGAGAAATGAAGGAAGGAAGGATGTAAGGGAGGGAGGGAGAGAGGGAGGGCGGGCAGGTAGGCAGGCATGCACAAAGGAAAAAGATTCCAAAACTCAAACTCAGTGTATACTCTGAGACATACTTAGCAGTATTTGTTCATATTTAACAATTTTTTTAAAGAATATTTTAAGTCCTCTCTACACCCAACGTGGGGCTTGAAATCAAAACCCCAAGACTGAGAGTTGTATGCTCCACCAACTGAGCCAGCCAAGTGCCCTCATATTTAACAAATTTTAAAGATTAAAATGTAGATATGGGGATGCAAAGGAAATAGGGAAAGGTTGAGAATGTTCATTTTTCAGTGATTCTCAAACCAGTATTAGGTGATTTTGCCTATCATACATGTTTTAATAAAAAATCAGGGGCGCCTGGGTGGCTCAGTCAGTTAGGCGTCTCAGGATCCCAGGATTCCAGGATAGAGCCCCGTGTCGGGCTCCCTGCTCAGTGGGGAGTCTGCTTCTCCCTCTGCCACTCCCCTGCTCGTGTTCTCCATCTCTCTCAAAAGAAGAAATAAAATCTTTTTTAAAAAAAATTAATGTTGCTACTGTGACCCAAGGGGAAATTCCTTCTCTCTCT
>NW_023270649.1:5606018-5615636 GCF_011800145.1 Mirounga leonina
AAATTAATGTTGCTACTGTGACCCAAGGGGAAATTCCTTCTCTCTCTCTCTCTCTCTCTCACACACACACAGACACAATAGAGTCAAAAAATTTTCAAATTTTAACTTTTTTGTTGCCTCATTATAGTTGGTCACAGTGGAATTTAGGAAGGCTGAATTTCCGTATTCCGAATGCATAGGACAGTGTCTATGACAGGGTAAGACCCTTAAGAGGAAACACTCAACATTCTCCAAAGTCCAAGAAGCAAAAGAGGAAAAACTGGTTTTGCGCTGAATGCAATGATGGTATGCATCCAGAACAGGGAGATTTACATCACTTGTGGAAAGTTTGTATTTCCTCCCAGTCTGCAGACTTCTTGAGAGCTGGAAAATTTGACTCTCGCCCCACTCAATTCACCTTATGTGCCCTGGGATGAGGTCCAGAGATGCCCGACAGCTGACAGCATCACATCATGCCAGCAAAGCGCCCTCGTGCTCCCCACCCCAAACAAACATGCCGAGTGCCAACAGTAGGAGCCATCTGGGACAAAACACATCCTACTCTAGGCCAACTAGACTCGTGGAAAGAATAGAGAGCCCAGCCATCACCGATGGCCTTGGGCTGAATAATGCAGAACTCGGTGTACTTCGGAAATTATAAACTGTGTCCACAGCCTTTCACCCCGCCCTACCCCATCCCGTGCTCAGTGCTGCTGAAACTTACCCTTAAAATTCTAGCACGTAGCAAACAAAATTCAAGTCTACAGTGAGGAGAAAAATGAGTTCACACCTACTTTACAAGAGATTCAAGCCTTCCCAGTATTGCACGAATGAAACTCCTCTCTAATGTCATGCAGGTTTTAGAACGGCACCTCTCATCTGAGAGAAAAACCTGGGAGAGCGTCTCATCTAATCACTTCGCTTTTCAAACAGAAAATGAGAGTTCTGGAGAATGGGCAGGACTGTGGGACGGGGCTTACACAGCAAGCAGGGGACAAAGAGTTGATGGGAACACAGGTCACCACGTCCTCATCCACGTCACTGCACTGAGGTCAGGCTGACACAGAACATAATTGGGGATATGCTGGGTTTCTTTGGGGGAGGGGGCAGAGCAATTTAGGGGATTTAGTTGCCAAAGACCAGAAAGGACCAGCCACTTTCTTGAAGGCACTCCCCTGAATCTGGTCTGGGTAGGAAGGGCAAGACGGAGGTATGAAGGAGCAGGGGAGGGTGGAAGGTCAGAGCATGGACTGCAGAGACTGGGCTCCTGGGTTCAGACTGTCTCTCCTAGATTCTCTGTATACAGAACGAGGAAAAGAAGAGTAACTACTTCACTGGATTGTAATGGGGTCCCAGTGAGTTAATCCCTGCAAAGTGCTTACAACTGCCAGGAGCACCATCAGGTCTACTAAGTTGCAGCAACAATAAAAATGAAAACCTCCATGTCCTTAGTAGCAGAAATGGTATTATCAACAGAAGTGCAGGGTGTCAGCTTCTAGAACAACACCAACCCAGGAAAGGTGAATCAACTTTGTGGGAAATCTCCACTGTCCTCTCTAAAACCGAATTGTTTGATTCAACAACTTTCATCCAAGAGCTTTGGGCTGAGGCAAGAACGGCACAGCATTAAAAAGATGTAGCTGGGGTGGGGGGTGGCGCTCGGGTGGCTCAGTCGGTTAAGTATGTGACTCTTAATCTTGGCTCAGGTCTTGATTTCAGGGTCCTGGGGTCAGGCCCTGCGTTGGGCTCCATGCTGGGCATGGAGACTACTTTAAAAAAAAAAAAAAAGATCTAGCTGGGGTGAAGGGTAAGAGGGGACATGGGGAAAGGTGGTCCAAGGGTACATACTTCCAGTTATAAGACAAGTAAGTTCTGAGGATTCAGCATGATGACTCTAGTTAATAATACCGTATTGCCTACCTGAAGGCTGCTAACATAACAGATCTTAAATGTTCTCACCACACACACAAAAATGGTAACTATGTGTTAACTCATCTTATTGTGGTAAACATTTCACAATAGATATTCTATGTATCAAATCATCACACTATACACTTAAACTTACACAATGTTACATGTCAATTACATCTCCATGAAGCTGGGGGGAGAAAATCTAGTCTTTGGGCCCATAAGAAGTCACATGTCACTGTCTTTTCCATTCTTCTCCTTGCTTATCTCTGCCTTTTCTCTGTCTCCTGACAGCCTTTTACCCTGGAGTTCAGAGGAGGAAAAGCCGCCTCGCAGTAATTGGAGATGTGTGAACCCGTGTGTGGGAAGTTAAGAAGGGGCGCTCGGCAGCGCCTACGCCCCTCAAAGGTATAACAGCAAGTTCTTTCATTGGGGCTACACAGGCCACTAACCACAAAATGCAAAATGAGGGTGAAAATCCAGAGCCTGTTATGGGGACAATAAAAAGATCAGTGGTTGTCAGGAGTTTGCAGGGAGGGAGGGATAAGTAGGTGGAGGACGGGGTTTTAGGGCAGAGAACTGTGGTGTAGGATACTGGAATGGTGGACACATGATTGTTATACATTTGTTCAAATCCATGGAATGTAAAGCTCCGAGAGTCCAGCCTAAAGTAAAGGATGGACTTCAGTAAGCAATAATGTATTAATACTGGCTCATCATTTGTAACAAACGGACCACACGAAAGCAAGATGTTAATGACAGGGACACTGTGCCGGGGAAGGAAGTATATGGGACATCTCAATGTATTTTCTGCTCCATTCTTCTGTCAACCGAAAACTAATGAGAAAAACACCAAAAGGTCTATTAACTTAAAAAAATTCAAGATCTCTGAATAGTCCCATACATAGGGCACTGAATTAAAGATAATACCTCCAGAAAGAAACCTATCATAAGTACAAAAACTATGTTGAAATTGATGTCCACTCAAAGTAGGGAGGTAGAACCATCATTTTAATGATTTTATCGGTAAACTGGTAAAAATGCCAGTTTGCATATATTACTAAGTATCTCTCATAAAAATGCATGGGACATAAAGGTAGCTTATCAAATAGATAATCAATGAAAGAAGCGAAGAGATTAAACACACACACACACACACACACACACAAAACATTTCTCTTTTCCGGATCCAGAAATGTCCTCCAGAAATAGGTATTGCAACTATGTTTCCATGGCTCGGCTAAAAGTAGTATATTCATCCTCTGTGTAAACTGGGGAGTGACAGTGGGGCTTGTGGAATGGAACCATGTCAGGAACGGTCCACCATCACCAGCATTTGGGCTCATGGCTTCCTTCTTCCTGGGAGTTGACAAAACATCCATCAGCACGGCACCTATGATGTGCTAGGAAATGTACCTAAATCATGATTTCCACATGTGGTTGACACTTCATGAAGCTGCAACGTAACATTTGATTTTTACGGTCTTCATTTTGGGGACGAGAAAGGCAGGAGAGGAAGGGAGTGCCTATGGTCACACAGTGGGTGCGAAGAAGAGGAGTCCTAACTGGATTCTGCGCTGCCCTGGCTTCGGCTTCTGGCGGTTGGCTGCACCGCTCTGTGCGCCATTTTGGCTGCTTACCTTTACCAACGTTCCAGTCAATGCCAATCCTCATCGACATAACAATGCTTGTTAAATTACCCTGGAGGGAAGCAATTACAAATACCCTCAACAAATACTGGCATTACCCAAGGGTTGGGTGGCCGTAAACATCATGCAACCATAGACCATTCAAATTCGTATCTCTAGTTCTGACTGTGTTTCTGAAATAGAGACCCCAGTTACCCAACTGTCTGTCTAAGAGCTCCCCTTCACCCTGCCTTCACCGCAGTGTCACATTTCTGCCTGAATTTGCACACATGCTTCTCCTGAATGGGTCCCCCATTTCCATTTTCAGCCCTATTGATCTTCCGCAAAATTAACTTGTGCTGTATCACACCCCCACACTTAGGATCCTCAGTGGCTTCTTCTGTTACACCTCATGCAGAGTACAGAATCCTTGTTCCTCTGACACCCTGCAGAGGTCAGGCCCATGCCTACTTTTCCAGGTCTCGGCCACCAAGGAACAGCTTCTTAAAATTCTCTACAGATACCGAATTCTTTCCTGTCCCAGTGCCTTTGTACACGGTCTTAAGCCTACTCTTCCAAATTTCAGAGAAATTTCATCCCCAGAAAGCAATCATTGTCTTATCTTTCCTGTTACAGTACCCTATCTTTTTTTCAAAATATTTGATGCAATGTCTATTCATTTTTAAAATCGTGGCCTTGCTTTCTTCCTTCTGTGTCTATAATACCAATTCTGCTCCATGAACACAAAGTCTATGCCTCTATGCTGAGCACCCTGCATAGAAAGGGTATGGTACAGGGGCGCCTGGGTGGCTCAGTCGGTTAAGCATCTGCCTTCGGCTCACGTCATGATCTTACGGTCCTGGGATCCAGTCCCCCATGGGGCTCCCTGCTCAGCGGGAGTCTGCTTCTCTCTCCCTCTGTCCCTCCCCCTGCTTGTGCTCTCTCTCTCTAATAAATAAATAAAATCTTTAAAAAAGGGGTATGGTACATAAGAGTTGGAAAATGAATATTTTAAATGAATGAATGAATAAATACATGAATTATTTGAAAGTAAACATGAGAAATAGCATATTGGAACTCATTCATTTACTAAGTATCTACCATCTCCCCACTTGTGTCATCACAGGAAGGGGAAAAGTCCTCATGATATCTGTCATTCATTACATGATATCAAGGTACCTGTTACATCACGAGAGAACCTCACTTCCAGAAGAGAGATGTGAAGCATGAGGTTCTCACGACCATTGCTATTTTTCATCTCATGAGATACTTACAAAAAGTCAGATGATTTACTTTTAGGAAAGATGTATTCGTCTCCATGAAGGAAAACTGCTTTATTTAAATACTCAACATTCAAATACATTTTTCCAGAAAAGTGGGTCAAGACATGTGAAAAATCAGATAAGAGGATATTTGTAGAAAGGTGCAAATTACATTTCCTTTCTGGTTGTTGCTGAGGGACACAGTGCTAAATTCATCTTCTGAATAGTAATTTCCTGCTGATTTCAAAAGAAGGAGAGAGAGAGAGAGACAGAAAGAACATCATTCCGAAGCCTCGGTGCTGAGCAGGAATGTAAACTCGACCAAATGTCCAGACCCATCACGAGTCATGCGTGTTTTATGCCTTAGGAAATACTTGTCCACGCTTATTAAAAACCAAGCTTTTGTCAAATCAAGCAACGCTGATTTATATTCTGTATTGTGAAGCTACATATTTTCTACGTAAACACTATGGGTGTACAGAATACATTCACAAAACAATTCAATGACAGAAATCAATTTTCTTAAATTACACTCAAAAATCACTTCCCCAGAGAAATCACAGACGTAGACTGCCCCCCCCAAACACACACACACACACACACACGCAGCTCTGTTTACTTCACATGGTTCCCTTGACATTAGAAAGAATGAAAACTTGAGCCCACCGCGTCATGCCAATGAGAGTTTACAAACCTACTTTTTTACCAGGAAAATGTCAGTTCTCGATGGTCAGTTCTGTGGAAGACATCCTGCTGCTCATGCCCCTATCTGTGCATATAAATTTCCTAATCTGTCTGCCCCGTTCCCCAGGAACAGTCTATTTCGGCTTGGCTTAAAGCAGTGGGACGTCGAGCCACGCCAGAGGGTTCCCTTGTCCAGTGACCGGAGGGCAGTGTTATAATCTCTGTCGGGGGCAGGGGTGCTTCTGCTCCCAGCGTGAGTCAGTCACGGCTAACAAGCCCCGCTACATCTGAGAGCGCCAGGAGCGCTGGGCACGGGGGGCTTATCTCCTGCCCCCCGGATGAAGAACTGCGCCACCATCGATTCACCTTGTTGACGTTAACTCGGTAAACGCTACTCAAAGCTTTGCGCCTGGAGAACTCCCACCAATCTACTGTATTTTTACAACTGGGGTGTAGCACCAGATTTGGCTCTTTGCTCTATTCATCGATGTCATCAGGAGTGATGCTTTGTTGTTCTTTTCCAGAGAGAGAAGAGCTTTCGTACGGTCCGCTGATGCTCCTAAACCATTCACGACAATGAAACTCGGCAGCTCTGTCCATTTCTGTTCATCATTGTTACAGACTGCATGCAAAAGGGGAGTCTCTCAGAGCCGGAGTTTCCTTTTTTTTTTTTAAAGATTTTATTTATTTATTTGAGAGAGAGAGAATGAGAGACAGAGAGCATGAGAGGGAGGAGGGTCAGAGGGAGAAGCAGACTCCCCGCCGAGCAGGGAGCCCGATGCGGGACTCGATCCCGGGACTCCAGGATCATGACCTGAGCCGAAGGCAGTCGCTTAACCCACTGAGCCACCCAAGCGCCCCTCAGAGCTGGTGTTTCTAAATGCTGTCAGAAACAGCACCCTGGTTCTTTCGAGAGCTCAGGACGGCCTGCTGACACATAAGCCCCTGGCACCCAGGCTGACACTGGCAACAAGGTCGCTCTGAGGGACACATACAACTCCGCCCGCCAAACTGTCCTCGCCCCGCTACTGTGAGTTTTAAGAAACGGGGAGTGAGTTCCGTTCTGCCTTGAAATGTAAAGCAAAGTGAACTTGTATTTTTAAATGATCGCCAGTCATTAGGTGAGTCTCCCCGAATGGCTACAGAATCAACGCTGGATTCACGTCCCAGGCTGAGTGCACTCAACGTTCAGTAAGATGGAAGGACCAAATGTGCAGATGTGTGGAGAAGCGACCAGCAGGGGTAAAGACAGAGCGGAGGGGGTTGCAATGAGCTTGACACCTTCCAGGCAGGCCGGCCTCGACAAGCAGCAGCTCCCCACCCACACCAGGTTCTTCCTTCCAGATCGGTCTTGCCGCCTCTCTCTGCCCAAGGTGTCAACCCGCTTCCTAAGCTTACTTTGTCCTCATGTTCCAAACGCCCGCAGCAGAGGAAACCTCACAAGCTTCCAAGGACGGCCCCATAAACCAAATGTAAGGACCTTTTGGCTCATCTCTTTACTTCCCAACGAGAAACTCACGGTCTGGATTTATTTTCTTTTCAAAATGGGAAGAATCCACAAGGCCCCTTCGCTTCTGTGTGACAGAAAAGCAAGACACAGAATCAATGCGCGAATCTGTTGTAAGGGTTCAGGAAGCGTTCAGGGTTCAAGTCCTCAAAGCCTCAACCAATTTATGTTCCAAAAAGAAAATTATGCTTCTTAGTTTTTTGTTTGTTTGTTTGTTTGTTTAGAAATAGGAAAAAAATGCCACTTGGTCTGTTTTGTTAGGTTAGCATTTCCGTGATCCAGCAAAATCAGATTTACAAAACCAACAAGTTTCACAAGTAAAAGCAGAATCATGCCTTAAACTAACCAATGTTACTCGCTGAGCGGTGGTGGGGCCTCGTGCACTTTTGAAGGTCTTAAAGACATAAATAGGTCAAATGAGGAGCACGGCACTCTAAGCCTGAGGAGTTTATAATAAAATGCACATGCCCCATTCACGTGAAACTCACAATTCACACGTGGAAATCCCCGACCCTCCCTGAAATGCCAAATGGATTTTCTCAGGCCAACCACACTGTGTACACTTTACCTCTCTCTCAGCCAGGCCACCTCTGCCCTGTCCGCTCCGCGGAACGGGACAGCAAATCCTCATTTCCCTCAGCCCCTTCTGGGTCGTGGAGTCGTTCTCCCCGAAACTGATCTGAAATGCCTACGTGGGCCACAGAAGGAAGGGCAGAAATGCAGGCTGGCATGCTGGGACTGCCATACCTCCTAGTCAAGAAAGGAACTTTTCAAAACCCCAAAGCTGTGAACTTGGCACCCCTTGACTCGCACAAATTTCCTTTCCAAAGTTAAGAGAGAAAGAGAAGCTCCCAAGTATTTTGTAGCATAATGTATTCCACATTTTCATAGGCATCATTTTTAGGCCAAAACATGTGGTGATACATAAATACATAAGTTGATCATATGTTGCCTGCGAGTCTCAAAGCGGAGACGCAGGCTCTCCCAAAAAGGCACGGTCACCACTTCGGCAGAAATCTTTCCCTCTGCGGTGCTGTGCAGACAGTCCACCCATTCGCCCAAGAGTCTCGAGAAATTAATGACAACAGCAGTCTCTGTCTGAAGGTAGAACTGAAAATAGCCAAGCCTCTTGGCCTCTGGCAGAATGCAACCACCAAGATGCTTAAATACAGCAAGCCCGTCCCTTGGTCTCTACAATCAAACATTTCTAGCTCCACAATCCCGTTCAGAAACAATTAGGAGGAGTCTGTCCTTAGGTATCCTAATGGATATTCCTTGCTGTTGTAACCAAAATGCTGTTTTGACTGGTTTTTTATTTAACTCCAACGGCAAAGTAGCTAAAGCGGAGTATTGAGTTCCATGTATGTGGCTTAACATGATACACTTTGATTTCCTCTCCAAAATCGTTCCTTCGGTTGAGATAGCCTAACCGTAACTGTTGAAAGACAGGCACAATTTTTCTCTTGGAAGATGCAATCTACCAGAAGGTACATGTGTTATGTTATCTTTATTTGCATTGAATTAGTTTGGAGAAATGGCCTTTCCAAATATGAAAAATAAGATGAGCAGATACTCTTTGTAAAATGTCGCCCCACTTGTCCATAAATCCTGTTGAAGCAGGGCAGCGGAGGGGGGAGGAGGTCTTCTCTTCTTTAAAGAGATCTTCCAGGAAAAAGGTATTTAAGGGAAACATGATCTGTCCACTCGGGAAGACCCATAACTGTCTCAGACTTGCTCAACGAGGGACAAAGAATCCCATTTTCTTCCTCTCTTGCTTTCCCATCGAGAGTGGCATGGAAAGTTGAGATGAAATAACCATTTTGGGTTCTGAAAGGTGGCCTGTTTCTACACGGACTGCTTCAGTCCTTAAAAACTTTGCCAAAGAAAGCAGTGAGGACAGAGTGGAACGGGCATGCTCTCCAAGCTGGGAGCCCTGGGCTCCAGTCCTGCAGCAGGGGCCTCGGGAGGTCGGCTTGCTTTTGGAATCCGTTAGTTCCCTCCCATAGGAGCAGGCCGAGTAAATCAGCTACCCTGTCATTCTCACTAGTCTGTCAAATGGAGAGCTCACGCGTTCCAAGGTTGTGCAGAAATTCAGTGAGGTAACTGATGGTGAACTGTGTGTCCATCATGGAATTCTACACCCACAGTGAGCATCAGTCCTAACATGGCCAGGAGCGTGACTTCAGCGAGAACGGTGCAGGGAGGGGGGCGTCTGAAATGGCAGACAGACAGTCCATGGAGGAGGAGTCTAGAATCTGCAGAAGCTCCTTCAAAGAGACGACCTGATGAGAAACTGACTTTCCCTGTGGCACCTCCTTGCTGGCTTGTGCGAGGTCGCTCCCCGTGGGCGCAGCGGTCCCATAGCATTGTGTGCAGCGAAGCCCAGGACGGTCTGTGTGTGTCACCCAGTGTCGCCGCCCCAACTACGTGTGCATACTGGGCCCCTGAAACGGTGCTGGCCTGGGGTTTCTCAACCTCAGCACTGTCGATATTTTGCATCAAATGCCGCCCTGCGCGGAGTCCTGTGCAGCGAGCGTAGGATGGGGAGCAGCGCCCTGGGGTCTCCGGGCACCAGCAGCCGGCAGCACCTACTCCCCTCAGATGAAACAAACACACACCAAACCCGGCCCCAGACGTGGCTGACCCCAGA